>NC_081181.1:636093-936093 GCF_029867415.1 Vicia villosa
AGCACACTAAAAATATTCCATAATACCAATGTATGTAAGTTTAACGAATTCCGTGACTTTTATGTAGTATTAGCACACGAAAATCTTCCAAAATACCAATGTATTCAAGTTTAACGTACTTCGTGACTTTTATGCAGTATAGAACACAAAAATCTTCGAAAGTACAAAATTTTGAAAGTTTAACGAACTTAGTGACTTTTATGTAGTATAGCACACGAAAATCTTCCAAAATATTAAAATTGGAAGTTTAACAAACTTCATGACTTTTATGTAGTATAGCACACGAAAATCTTCCAAAAGACCAAATTTTGGAAGTTTAAGAAACTTATTGACTTTTATTTACTATAGCACACGAAAATATTCCAAAATATTAAAAATTGCAAGTTTAACGAACTTCGTGACTTTTGTGAAATAGAGCACACGAAAAATCTTCTATAATACCAAAATTTTCAAGTTTTAGAAACTTCTTGACTTTTATGTAGTATAGCACACGAAAATCTTCCAAAAGACCAATGTATACAAGTTTAACGAACTTCGTGATTTTTATGTAGTATAGCATACGAAAATCTTCCAAAAGACCAAATTTTACAAATTTAACGAACTTCGTGACTTTTATGTAGTATACCACACAAAAATCTTCCAAAAGATCAAATTTTGCAAGTCTAACAAACTTCTTGACTTTTATGTAGTACAACACAAGAAAAGTTTCCAAAATACCAATGTATGCAAGTTTAACGAACTTCGTGACTTTTATGTAGTATATCACATGAAAATCTTCCCAAAGACCATGTTTTGTAAGTTTAACAAAATTCTTGACTTTTATGTAGTATAGCACACGAAAATCTGCCAAATTACCAAATTTTGCAAGTTTAACGAACTTCATGACTTTTATATAGTTTAACACCCAAAAATCTTCAAAAGGACCAAATTTAAGAAGTTTAATGAACTTCGTGACTTTTATGTAGTATAGCTCACGAAAATCTTCCAAAAGGCCAAATTTTGCAAGTTTTACAAACTTCAAGGCTTTTATGTAGTATAGCACACTAAAAATATTCCATAATACCAATGTATGTAAGTTTAACGAATTCCGTGACTTTTATGTAGTATTAGCACACGAAAATCTTCCAAAATACCAATGTATTCAAGTTTAACGTACTTCGTGACTTTTATGCAGTATAGAACACAAAAATCTTCGAAAGTACAAAATTTTGAAAGTTTAACGAACTTAGTGACTTTTATGTAGTATAGCACACGAAAATCTTCCAAAATATTAAAATTGGAAGTTTAACAAACTTCATGACTTTTATGTAGTATAGCACACGAAAATCTTCCAAAAGACCAAATTTTGGAAGTTTAAGAAACTTATTGACTTTTATGTAGTATAGCACACGAAAATCTTCCAAAATATTAAAATTTGCAAGTTTAACGAACTTCGTGACTTTTGTGAAATAGAGCACACGAAAAATCTTCTATAATAACAAAATTTTCAAGTTTAAGAAACTTCTTGACTTTTATGTAGTATAGCACACGAAAATCTTCCAAATTACCAATGTATACAAGTTTAACGAACTTCGTGATTTTTATGTAGTATAGCATACGAAAATCTTCCAAAAGACCAAATTTTACAAATTTAACGAACTTCGTGACTTTTATGTAGTATACCACACAAAAATCTTCCAAAAGATCAAATTTTGCAAGTCTAACAAACTTCTTGACTTTTATGTAGTACAACACAAGAAAAGTTTCCAAAATACCAATGTATGCAAGTTTAACGAACTTCGTGACTTTTATGTAGTATATCACATGAAAATCTTCCCAAAGACCATGTTTTGTAAGTTTAACAAAATTCTTGACTTTTATGTAGTATAGCACACGAAAATCTGCCAAATTACCAAATTTTGCAAGTTTAACGAACTTCATGACTTTTATATAGTTTAACACCCAAAAATCTTCAAAAGGACCAAATTTAAGAAGTTTAATGAACTTCGTGACTTTTATGTAGTATAGCTCACGAAAATCTTCCAAAAGGCCAAATTTTGCAAGTTTTACAAACTTCAAGACTTTTATGTAGTATAGCACACTAAAATATTCCATAATACCAATGTATAAAAGTTTAACAAATTCTGTGACTTTTATGTAGTATATAGCACACGAAAATCTTCCAAAATACCAATGTATTCAAGTTTAACGAACTTCGTGACTTTTATGTAGTATATAGCACACAAAAATCTTTCAAAATATTAAAATTTGCAAGTTTAACGAACTTCGTGACTTTTATGTAGTATAGCACACAAAAATCTTCCAAAAGACCAAATTTTGGAAGTTTAAGAAACTTATTGACTTTTATGTAGTATAGCACACGAAAATCTTCCAAAATATTAAAATTTGCAAGTTTAACGAATTTCGTGACTTTTATGTAATATAGCACACGAAAAATCTTCTATAATAACAAAATTTTCAAGTTTAAGAAACTTCTTGACTTTTATGTAGTATAGCACACGAAAATCTTCCAAATTACCAATGTATACAAGTTTAACGAACTTCGTGATTTTTATGTAGTATAGCACACGAAAATCTTTCAAAAGACCAAATTTTACAAATTTAACGAACTTCGTGACATTTATGTAGTATAGCACACAAAAATCTTCCAAAAGATCAAATTTTGCAAGTCTAACAAACTTCTTGAATTTTATGTAGTATAGCACAAGAAAAGTTTCCAAAATACAAATGTATGCAAGTTTAACAAAATTCGTGACTTTTATGTAGTATTGCATAGAAAATCTTCCAAATTAGACATGTATACAAGTTTAACGAACTTCGTTATAGCACACGAAAAATCTTCTATAATACCAACATTTTCAAGTTTAAGAAACTTCTTGACTTTTATGTAGTATAGCACACGAAAATCTTCCAAATTAACAATGTATACAAGTTTAACAAACTTCATGATTTTAATGTAGTATAGCACACAAAAATCTTTCAAAAGACCAAATTTTAAAAATTTAACGAACTTCGTGACATTTATGTAGTATAGCACACAAAAATCTTCCAAAAGATCAAATTTTGCAAGTCTAACAAACTTCTTGACTTTTATGTAGTACAACACAAGAAAAGTTTCCAAAATACCAATGTATGCAAGTTTAACGAAAATCATGACTTTTATGTAGAATAGCACAGAAAATCTTCCAAATTAGCGATGTATACAAGTTTAACGAACTTCGTGACTTTTATGTAGTACAGCACACGAAAATCTTCCCAAAGACCATGTTTTGAAAGTTTAACAAAATTATTGACTTTTATGTAGTATAACACACGAAAATCTGCCAAATTACCAAATTTTGCAAGTTTAACGAACTTCATGACTTTTATATAGTTTAACACCCAAAAATCTTCAAAAGGACCAAATTTTAAAAGTTTAATGAACTTCGTGACTTTTATGTAGTATAGCACACGAAAATCTTCCAAAAGACCAAATTTTGCAAGTTTTACAAACTTCAAGACTTTTATGTAGTATAGCACACTAAAATATTCCATAATACCAATGTATTTAAGTTTAACAAATTCCGTGACTTTTATGTAGTATATAGCACACAAAAATCTTCCAAAATACCAATGTATTCAAGTTTAACGAACTTCGTGACTTTTATGTAGTATAGCACACAAAAATCTTTCAAAATATTAAAATTTGCAAGTTTAACGAACTTCGTGACTTTTATGTAGTATAGCACAAAAAAATCTTCCAAAAGACCAAATTTTGGAAGTTTAAGAAACTTACTGACTTTTATGTAGTATAGCACACGAAAATCTTCCAAAATATTAAAATTTGCAAGTTTAATGAACTTCGTGACTTTTATGTAATATAGCACACGAAAAATCTTCTATAATAACAAAATTTTCAAGTTTAAGAAACTTCTTGACTGTTATGCAGTATAGCACACGAAAATCTTCCAAATTACCAATGTATACAAGTTTAACGAACTTCGTGATTTTAATGTAGTATAGCACACAAAAATCTTTCAAAAGACCAAATTTGACAAATTTTACGAACTTCGTGACATTTATGTAGTATAGCACACGAAAATCTTCCAAAAGATCTAATTTTGCAAGTCTAACAAACTTCTTGACTTTTATGTAGTACAACACAAGAAAAGTTTCCAAAATACCAATGTATGCAAGTTTAACGAAATTCGTGACTTCTTTGTAGTATAGCACAGAAAATCTTCCAAATTAGCAATGTATCCAAGTTTAAAGAACTTCGTTACTTTTATGTAGTATAGCACACGAAAATCTTCCCAAAGACCATGTTTTGAAAGTTTAACAAAATTCATGACTTTTATGTAGTATAGCACACGAAAATCTGCCAAATTACCAAATTTTGAAAGTTTAACGAACTTCATGACTTTTATATAGTTTAACACCCAAAAATCTTCAAAAGAACCAAATTTTAGAAGTTTAATGAACTTCGTGACTTTTATGTAGTATAGCACACGAAAGTCTTCCAAAAGACCAAATTATTGCAAGTTTTACAAACTTCAAGACTTTTATATAGTATAGCACACTAAAATATTACATAATACCAATGTATGTAAGTTTAACAATTTCCGTGACTTTTATGTAGTATATAGCACACAAAAATCTTCCAAAATACCAATGTATTCAAGTTTAACGAATTTCGTGACTTTTATGTAGTATAGCACACAAAAATCTTCGAAAGTACCAAATTTTGAAAGTTTAACGAACTTCGTGACTTTTATGTAGTATAGCACACAAAAATCTTCCAAAATATTAAAATTTACAAGATTAACAAACTTCCTGACTTTTCTGCAGTATAACACACAAAAATCTTCCAAAAGACCAAATTTTGGAAGTTTAAGAAACTTATTGACTTTTATGTAGTATAGCACACGAAAATCTTCCAAAATATTAAAATTTGCAAGTTTAACGAACTTCGTGACTTTTATGTAATATAGCACACGAAAAATCTTCTATAATACCAAAATTTTCAAGTTTAAGAAACTTTTTGACTTTTATATATTATACCACACGAAAATCTTCCAAATTAAAAATGTATACAAGTTTAACGAACTTCATGATTTTAATGTAGTATAGCACACAAAAAACTTTCAAAAGACCAAATTTTACAAATTTAACGAACTTCGTGACATTTATGTAGTATAGCACACAAAAATCTTTCAAAAGATCAAATTTTGCAAGTCTAACAAACTTCTTGACTTTTATGTAGTACAACACAAGAAAAGTTTCCAAAATACCAATGTATGCAAGTTTCACGAAATTCGTGACTTTTATGTAGTATAGCACAGAAAATCTTCCAAATTAGCAATGTATACAAGTTTAACGAACTTCGTGACTTTTATGTAGTATAGCACACGAAAATCTTCCCAAAGACCATGTTTTGAAAGTTTAACAAAATTCTTGACTTTTATGTAGTATATATAACACACGAAAATCTGCCATATTACCAAATTTTGCAAGTTTAACGAACTTCATGACTTTTATATAGTTTAACACCCAAAAATCTTCAAAAGGACCAAATTTTAGAAGTTTAATGAACTTCGTGACTTTTATGTAGTATAGCACACGAAAATCTTCCAAAAGACCAAATTTTGCAAGTTTCACAAACTTCAAGACTTTTATGTAGTATAGCACACTAAAATATTACATAATACCAATGTATGTAAGTTTAACAATTTCCGTGACTTTTATGTAGTATATAGCACACAAAAATCTTCCAAAATACCAATGTATTCAAGTTTAACGAACTTCGTGACTTTTATGTAGTATAGCACACAAAAATCTTCGAAAGTACCAAATTTTGAAAGTTTAACGAACTTCGTGACTTTTATGTAGTATAGTACACAAAAATCTTCCAAAATATTAAAATTTACAATATTAACAAACTTCCTGACTTTTCTGCAGTATAACACACAAAAATCTTCCAAAAGACCAAATTTTGGAAGTTTAAGAAACTTATTGACTTTTATGTAGTATAGCACACGAAAATCTTCCAAAATATTAAAATTTGCAAGTTTAACGAACTTCGTGACTTTTATGTAATATAGCACACGAAAAATCTTCTATAATACCAAAATTTTCAAGTTTAAGAAACTTTTTGACTTTTATGTATTATAGCACACGAAAATCTTCCAAATTAAAAATGTATACAAGTTTAACGAACTTCATGATTTTAATGTAGTATAGCACACAAAAATCTTTCAAAAGACCAAATTTTACAAATTTAACGAACTTCGCGACATTTATGTAGTATAGCACACAAAAATCTTTCAAAAGATCAAATTTTGCAAGTCTAACAAACTTCTTGACTTTTATGTAGTACAACACAAGAAAAGTTTCCAAAATACCAATGTATGCAAGTTTCACGAAATTCGTGACTTTTATGTAGTATAGCACAGAAAATCTTCCAAATTAGCAATGTATACAAGTTTAACGAACTTCGTGACTTTTATGTAGTATAGCACACGAAAATCTTCCCAAAGACCATGTTTTGAAAGTTTAACAAAATTCTTGACTTTTATGTAGTATATATAACACACGAAAATCTGCCATATTACCAAATTTTGCAAGTTTAACGAACTTCATGACTTTTATATAGTTTAACACCCAAAAATCTTCAAAAGGACCAAATTTTAGAAGTTTAATGAACTTCGTGACTTTTATGTAGTATAGCACACGAAAATCTTCCAAAAGACCAAATTTTGCAAGTTTCACAAACTTCAAGACTTTTATGTAGTATAGCACACTAAAATATTACATAATACCAATGTATGTAAGTTTAACAAATTCCGTGACTTTTATGTAGTATATAGCACACGAAAATCTTCCAAAATACCAATGTATTCAAGTTTAACGAACTTCGTGACTTTTATGTAGTATAGCACAGAAAAATCTTTCAAAATATTAAAATTTGCAAGTGTAACGAACTTCGTGACTTTTATGTAGTATAGCACACAAAAATCTTCCAAAAGACCAAATTTTGGAAGTTTAAGAAACTTATTGACTTTTATGTAGTATAGCACATGAAAATCTTCCAAAATATTAAAATTTGCAAGTTTAAACGAACTTCGTGACTTTTATGTAATATAGCACACGAAAAATCTTCTATAATAACAAAATTTTCAAGTTTAAGAAACTTCTTGACTTTTATGCAGTATAGCACACGAAAATCTTCCGAATTACCAATGTATACAAGTTTAACGAACTTCGCGATTTTTATGTAGTATAGCACACGAAAATCTTCCAAAAGACCAAATTTTAAAAATTTAACGAACTTCGTGACTTTTATATAGTATAGCACACAAAAATCTTCCAAAAGATCAAATTTTGCAAGTCTAACAAACTTCTTGACTTTTATGTAGTACATCACAAGAAAAGTTTTCAAAATACCAATGTATGCAAGTTTAATGAAATTCGTGACTTTTATGTAGTATAGCACAGAAAATCTTCCAAATTAGCAATGTATACAAGTTTAACGAACTTCGTTACTTTTATGTAGCATAGCACACGAAAATCTTCCCAAAGACCATGTTTAGAAAGTTTAACAAAATTCTTGACTTTTATGTAGTATATATAACACACGAAAATCTGCCATATTACCAAATTTTGCAAGTTTAACGAACTTCATGACTTTTATATAGTTTAACACCCATAAATCTTCAAAAGGACCAAATTTTAGAAGTTTAATGAACTTCGTGACTTTTATGTAGTATAGCACACGAAAATCTTCCAAAAGACCAAATTTTGCAAGTTTCACAAACTTCAAGACTTTTATGTAGTATAGCACACTAAAATATTACATAATACCAATGTCTGTAAGTTTAACAAATTCCGTGACTTTTATGTAGTATATAGCACACGAAAATCTTCCAAAATACCAATGTATTCAAGTTTAACGAACTTCGTGACTTTTATGTAGTATAGCACAGAAAAATCTTTCAAAATATTAAAATTTGCAAGTGTAACGAACTTCGTGACTTTTATGTAGTATAGCACACAAAAATCTTCCAAAAGACCAAATTTTGGAAGTTTAAGAAACTTATTGACTTTTATGTAGTATAGCACACGAAAATCTTCCAAAATATTAAAATTTGCAAGTTTAAACGAACTTCGTGACTTTTATGTAATATAGCACACGAAAAATCTTCTATAATAACAAAATTTTCAAGTTTAAGAAACTTCTTGACTTTTATGCAGTATAGCACACGAAAATCTTTCGAATTACCAATGTATACAAGTTTAACGAACTTCGCGATTTTTATGTAGTATAGCACACGAAAATCTTCCAAAAGACCAAATTTTAAAAATTTAACGAACTTCGTGACTTTTATATAGTATAGCACACAAAAATCTTCCAAAAGATCAAATTTTGCAAGTCTAACAAACTTCTTGACTTTTATGTAGTACATCACAAGAAAAGTTTTCAAAATACCAATGTATGCAAGTTTAATGAAATTCGTGACTTTTATGTAGTATAGCACAGAAAATCTTCCAAATTAGCAATGTATACAAGTTTAACGAACTTCGTTACTTTTATGTAGCATAGCACACGAAAATCTTCCCAAAGACCATGTTTAGAAAGTTTAACAAAATTCTTGACTTTTATGTAGTATATATAACACACGAAAATCTGCCATATTACCAAATTTTGCAAGTTTAACGAACTTCATGACTTTTATATAGTTTAACACCCATAAATCTTCAAAAGGACCAAATTTTAGAAGTTTAATGAACTTCGTGACTTTTATGTAGTATAGCACACGAAAATCTTCCAAAAGACCAAATTTTGCAAGTTTCACAAACTTTAAGACTTTTATGTAGTATAGCACACTAAAATATTACATAATACCAATGTCTGTAAGTTTAACAAATTCCGTGACTTTTATGTAGTATATAGCACACGAAAATCTTCCAAAATACCAATGTATTCAAGTTTAACGAACTTCGTGACTTTTATGTAGTATAGCACAGAAAAATCTTTCAAAATATTAAAATTTGCAAGTGTAACGAACTTCGTGACTTTTATGTAGTATAGCATACAAAAATCTTCCAAAAGACCAAATTTTGGAAGTTTAAGAAACTTATTGACTTTTATGTAGTATAGCACACGAAAATCTTCCAAAATATTAAAATTTGCAAGTTTAAACGAACTTCGTGACTTTTATGTAATATAGCACACGAAAAATCTTCTATAATAACAAAATTTTCAAGTTTAAGAAACTTCTTGACTTTTATGCAGTATAGCACACGAAAATCTTCCGAATTACCAATGTATACAAGTTTAACGAACTTCGCGATTTTTATGTAGTATAGCACACGAAAATCTTCCAAAAGACCAAATTTTAAAAATTTAACGAACTTCGTGACTTTTATATAGTATAGCACACAAAAATCTTCCAAAAGATCAAATTTTGCAAGTCTAACAAACTTCTTGACTTTTATGTAGTACATCACAAGAAAAGTTTTCAAAATACCAATGTATGCAAGTTTAATGAAATTCGTGACTTTTATGTAGTATAGCACAGAAAATCTTCCAAATTAGCAATGTATACAAGTTTAACGAACTTCGTTACTTTTATGTAGCATAGCACACGAAAATCTTCCCAAAGACCATGTTTAGAAAGTTTAACAAAATTCTTGACTTTTATGTAGTATATATAACACACGAAAATCTGCCATATTACCAAATTTTGCAAGTTTAACGAACTTCATGACTTTTATATAGTTTAACACCCAAAAATCTTCAAAAGGACCAAATTTTAGAAGTTTAATGAACTTCGTGACTTTTATGTAGTATAGCACACGAAAATCTTCCAAAAGACCAAATTTTGCAAGTTTCACAAACTTCAAGACTTTTATGTAGTATAGCACACTAAAATATTACATAATACCAATGTCTGTAAGTTTAACAAATTCCGTGACTTTTATGTAGTATATAGCACACGAAAATCTTCCAAAATACCAATGTATTCAAGTTTAACGAACTTCGTGACTTTTATGTAGTATAGCACAGAAAAATCTTTCAAAATATTAAAATTTGCAAGTGTAACGAACTTCGTGACTTTTATGTAGTATAGCACACAAAAATCTTCCAAAAGACCAAATTTTGGAAGTTTAAGAAACTTATTGACTTTTATGTAGTATAGCACACGAAAATCTTCCAAAATATTAAAATTTGCAAGTTTAAACGAACTTCGTGACTTTTATGTAATATAGCACACGAAAAATCTTCTATAATAACAAAATTTTCAAGTTTAAGAAACTTCGTGACTTTTATGCAGTATAGCACACGAAAATCTTCCGAATTACCAATGTATACAAGTTTAACGAACTTCGCGATTTTTATGTAGTATAGCACACGAAAATCTTCCAAAAGACCAAATTTTAAAAATTTAACGAACTTCGTGACTTTTATATAGTATAGCACACAAAAATCTTCCAAAAGATCAAATTTTGCAAGTCTAACAAACTTCTTGACTTTTATGTAGTACATCACAAGAAAAGTTTTCAAAATACCAATGTATGCAAGTTTAATGAAATTCGTGACTTTTATGTAGTATAGCACAGAAAATCTTCCAAATTAGCAATGTATACAAGTTTAACGAACTTCGTTACTTTTATGTAGCATAGCACACGAAAATCTTCCCAAAGACCATGTTTAGAAAGTTTAACAAAATTCTTGACTTTTATGTAGTATATATAACACACGAAAATCTGCCATATTACCAAATTTTGCAAGTTTAACGAACTTCATGACTTTTATATAGTTTAACACCCAAAAATCTTCAATAGGACCAAATTTTAGAAGTTTAATGAACTTTGTGACTTTTATGTAGTATAGCACACGAAAATCTTCCAAAAGACCAAATTTTGCAAGTTTCACAAACTTCAAGACTTTTATGTAGTATAGCACACTAAAATATTCCATAATACCAATGTCTGTAAGTTTAACAAATTCCGTGACTTTTATGTAGTATATAGCACACGAAAATCTTCCAAAATACCAATGTATTCAAGTTTAACGAACTTCGTGACTTTTATGTAGTATAGCACACAAAAATCTTTCAAAATATTAAAATCTGCAAGTTTAACGAACTTCGTGACTTTTATATAGTATAGCACACAAAAATCTTCCAAAAGACCAAATTTTGGAAGTTTAAGAAACTTATTGACTTTTATGTATTATAGCACACGAAAATCTTCCAAAATATTAAAATTTGCAAGTGTAACAAACTTCGTGACTTTTATGTAGTATAGCACACAAAAATCTTCCAAAAGACCAAATTTTGGAAGTTTAAGAAACTTATTGACTTTTATGTAGTATAGCACACGAAAATCTTCCAAAATATTAAAATTTGCAAGTTTAACGAACTTCGTGACTTTTATGTAATATAGCACACGAAAAATATTCTATAATAACAAAATTTTTAAGTTTAAGAAACTTCTTGACTTTTATGCAGTATAGCACACGAAAATCTTCCGAATTACCAATGTATACAAGTTTAACGAACTTCGCGATTTTTATGTAGTATAGCACACGAAAATCTTCCAAAAGACCAAATTTTACAAATTTAACGAACTTCGTGACTTTTATATAGTATAGCACACAAAAATCTTCCAAAAGATCAAATTTTGCAAGTCTAACAAACTTCTTGACTTTTATGTAGTACATCACAAGAAAAGTTTTCAAAATACCAATGTATGCAAGTTTAATGAAATTCCTGACTTTTATGTAGTATAACACAGAAAATCTTCCAAATTAGCAATGTATACAAGTTTAACGAACTTCGTTACTTTTATGTAGTATAGCACACGAAAATCTTCCAAAATATTAAAATTGGAAGTTTAACAAACTTCATGACTTTTATGTAGTATAGCACACGAAAATCTTCCAAAAGACCAAATTTTGGAAGTTTAAGAAACTTAATGACTTTTATTTAGTATAGCACACGAAAATATTCCAAAATATTAAAATTTGCAAGTTTAACGAACTTCGTGACTTTTGTGAAATAGAGCACACGAAAAATCTTCTATAATACCAAAATTTTCAAGTTTTAGAAACTTCTTGACTTTTATGTAGTATAACACACGAATATCATCCAAATTACCAATGTATACAAGTTTAACGAACTTCGTGATTTTTATGTAGTATAGCATACGAAAATCTTCCAAAAGACCAAATTTTACAAATTTAACGAACTTCGTGACTTTTATGTAGTATAGCACACAAAAATCTTCCAAAAGATCAAATTTTGCAAGTCTAACAAACTTCTTGACTTTTATGTAGTACAACACAAGAAAAGTTTCCAAAATACCAATGTATGCAAGTTTAACGAAATTCGTGACTTTTATGTAGTATAGCACATAAAATCTTCCAAATTAGCAATATATACAAGTTTAACGAACTTCGTGACTTTTATGTAGTATATCACATGAAAATCTTCCCAAAGACCATGTTTTGTAAGTTTAACAAAATTCTTGACTTTTATGTAGTATAGCACACGAAAATATGCCAAATTACCAAATTTTGCAAGTTTAACGAACTTCATGACTTTTATATAGTTTAACACCCAAAAATCTTCAAAAGGACCAAATTTTAGAAGTTTAATGAACTTCGTGACTTTTATGTAGTATAGCTCACGAAAATCTTCCAAAAGGCCAAATTTTGCAAGTTTTAAAAACTTCAAGACTTTTATGTAGTATAGCACACTAAAATATTCCATAATACCAATGTATAAAAGTTTAACAAATTCTGTGACTTTTATGTTGTATATAGCACACGAAAATCTTCCAAAATACCAATGTATTCAAGTTTAACGAACTTCGTGACTTTTATGTAGTATATAGCACACAAAAATCTTTCAAAATATTCAAATTTGCAAGTTTAACGAACTTCGTGACTTTTATGTAGTATAGCACACAAAAATCTTCCAAAAGACCAAATTTTGGAAGTTTAAGAAACTTATTGACTTTTATGTAGTATAGCACACGAAAATCTTCCAAAATATTAAAATTTGCAAGTTTAACGAACTTCGTGACTTTTATGTAATATAGCACACGAAAAATCTTCTATAATAACAAAATTTTCAAGTTTAAGAAACTTCTTGACTTTTATGCAGTATAGCACACGAAAATCTTCCGAATTACCAATGTATACAAGTTTAACGAACTTCGCGATTTTTATGTAGTATAGCACACGAAAATCTTCCAAAAGACCAAATTTTACAAATTTAACGAACTTCGTGACTTTTATATAGTATAGCACACAAAAATCTTCCAAAAGATCAAATTTTGCAAGTCTAACAAACTTCTTGACTTTTATGTAGTACATCACAAGAAAAGTTTTCAAAATACCAATGTATGCAAGTTTAATGAAATTCCGGACTTTTATGTAGTATAGCACAGAAAATATTCCAAATTAGCAATGTATACAAGTTTAACGAACTTCGTTACTTTTATGTAGTATAGCACACGAAAATCTTCCAAAATATTAAAATTGGAAGTTTAACAAACTTCATGACTTTTATGTAGTATAGCACACGAAAATCTTCCAAAAGACCAAATTTTGGAAGTTTAAGAAACTTAATGACTTTTATTTAGTATAGCACACGAAAATATTCCAAAATATTAAAATTTGCAAGTTTAACGAACTTCGTGACTTTTGTGAAATAGAGCACACGAAAAATCTTCTATAATACCAAAATTTTCAAGTTTTAGAAACTTCTTGACTTTTATGTAGTATAACACACGAATATCATCCAAATTACCAATGTATACAAGTTTAACGAACTTCGTGATTTTTATGTAGTATAGCATACGAAAATCTTCCAAAAGACCAAATTTTACAAATTTAACGAACTTCGTGACTTTTATGTTGTATAGCACACAAAAATCTTCCAAAAGATCAAATTTTGCAAGTCTAACAAACTTCTTGACTTTTATGTAGTACAACACAAGAAAAGTTTCCAAAATACCAATGTATGCAAGTTTAACGAAATTCGTGACTTTTATGTAGTATAGCACATAAAATCTTCCAAATTAGCAATATATACAAGTTTAACGAACTTCGTGACTTTTGTGTAGTATATCACATGAAAATCTTCCCAAAGACCATGTTTTGTAAGTTTAACAAAATTCTTGACTTTTATGTAGTATAGCACACGAAAATATGCCAAATTACCAAATTTTGCAAGTTTAACGAACTTCATGACTTTTATATAGTTTAACACCCAAAAATCTTCAAAAGGACCAAATTTTAGAAGTTTAATGAACTTCGTGACTTTTATGTAGTATAGCTCACGAAAATCTTCCAAAAGGCCAAATTTTGCAAGTTTTAAAAACTTCAAGACTTTTATGTAGTATAGCACACTAAAATATTCCTTAATACCAATGTATAAAAGTTTAACAAATTCTGTGACTTTTATGTAGTATATAGCACACGAAAATCTTCCAAAATACCAATGTATTCAAGTTTAACGAACTTCGTGACTTTTATGTAGTATATAGCACACAAAAATCTTTCAAAATATTAAAATTTGCAAGTTTAACGAACTTCGTGACTTTTATGTAGTATAGCACACAAAAATCTTCCAAAAGACCAAATTTTGGAAGTTTAAGAAACTTATTGACTTTTATGTAGTATAGCACACGAAAATCTTCCAAAATATTAAAATTTGCAAGTTTAATGAACTTCGTGACTTTTATGTAATATAGCACACGAAAAATCTTCTATGATAACAAAATTTTCAAGTTTAAGAAACTTCTTGACTGTTATGCAGTATAGCACACGAAAATCTTCCAAATTACCAATGTATACAAGTTTAACGAACTTCGTGATTTTAATGTAGTATAGCACACAAAAATCTTTCAAAAGACCAAATTTTACAAATTTAACGAACTTCGTGACATTTATGTAGTATAGCACACAAAAATCTTCCAAAAGATCAAATTTTGCAAGTCTAACAAACTTCTTGACTTTTATGTAGTACAACACAAGAAAAGTTTCCAAAATACCAATGTATGCAAGTTTAACGAAATTCGTGACTTCTTTGTAGTATAGCACAGAAAATCTTCCAAATTAGCAATGTATCCAAGTTTAAAGAACTTCGTTACTTTTATGTAGTATAGCACACAAAAATCTTCCCAAAGACCATGTTTTGAAAGTTTAACAAAATTCTTGACTTTTATGTAGTATAGCACATGAAAATCTGCCAAATTACCAAATTTTGAAAGTTTAACGAACTTCATGACTTTTATATAGTTTAACACCCAAAAATCTTCAAAAGAACCAAATTTTAGAAGTTTAATGAACTTCGTGACTTTTATGTAGTATAGCACACGAAAGTCTTCCAAAAGACCAAATTATTGCAAGTTTTACAAACTTCAAGACTTTTATATAGTATAGCACACTAAAATATTACATAATACCGATGTATGTAAGTTTAACAATTTCCGTGACTTTTATGTAGTATATAGCACACAAAAATCTTCCAAAATACCAATGTATTCAAGTTTAACGAACTTCGTGACTTTTATGTAGTATAGCACACAAAAATCTTTCAAAATATTAAAATTTGCAAGTGTAACGAACTTCGTGACTTTTATGTAGTATAGCACACAAAAATCTTCCAAAAGACCAAATTTTGGAAGTTTAAGAAACTTATTGACTTTTATGTAGTATAGCACACGAAAATCTTCCAAAATATTAAAATTTGCAAGTTTAACGAACTTTGTAACAGCCCGAATTTAATTAACTGACTAATTAAATTTAATAAGGATTTATTTACTTAATTTAGACGAAGTTTGATAATTAATTGGATCGTCGGTGTTATTGAGAAACATGTTTGGATTATTAAGTGAAGTTGGAATTTATTCGGTTAATCGAAGAATTAATAAAGTGGAGTATGTAGAGAAATAATATTAGAAATAATATTGTTATTGGATTTTATTTACTTGAGATAAATTCGGATTTAATTGGATTAATCGGAAAATAATATTAAGGGTAATAATATTATTTGTTGAGCATATTATTTATTGGACTATTTTACTTTATCAAATTGGGCCTATTTATTAGAAGTAGAAGTAATTTGGGGGTGTTATTTTCTTAAGCCCATTAAGATAATAAGTTATTAAGTTAGTAAGGGTTTTATGAGAAGGAGAGTTACCATTTCATTTGCTGATTTTTTTAAAGAGAAGAGAAAGAAGAGAAGAGGAGCAAAAAGGGGAAGAACAACAAGGGGCAAAAGCTAGGGTTTTGGAGGAGAAATCAAGAGGTAAGGGGGAGAATCCCTAATCATTGTGGGCTAGTATAATGGAGTAATGGGTAGTAGATTAACATTATTGTTTATCCATAGTTAAAATTATAAAAGTATGTGTTGTTATGCTCTTTTTGGTTTGTTTTTGTTTATTCTGACTGGGTTAAATGGTTAATGGTGTTTGCAATGAATTTATACTAGACAGTTTCTGAGACAATTTTGATGTTGATGTCTTTTTCAATTAATCAATAAAAATGCTGATGTATGTTTTTACTGGGCACTCTGTGCTCCAGCAACTCAGTTTATCCAAATTGGATCCTTATATGTGTGCCTGTTCCTAATTGATTATCTTCTTCTCAAACAATTAATATAAAACTCATGTGTGGTACTACTTGGCAAATTTATACTATATATTTTCGGTACATGCTTGCTGTTTCTTTCCTTGCTTGATAGCTATTGGCCAAGTGAACATGTGAATCACCCACACTTTTGTTTGAATGAAAAACCACTATTTTGACTTACTTTACTCTATAGAAGTGATAGCATGCTTAGGATAGATGCAGCCACTATTACTCTTCATTGGCTATTGTTTTTTTTTAGCTTTTGGTCAAATTCCAACATGAATAGCCATTATATATTATTAATGAAATTAGGTGATAGACACATGTGTAATTAATTGGCAAAGAATGTGTATTATACCATGAATATATGTAGTAGTGTCATGTTCATATATGACATTGGAGATTACTTACTGTAGCCATCACTTTGGAAAAAGAAAACGTGTCCTGTCATTTTATTAATTGTTTCCTTTTTATCTTTGTTACTTGGCTAGTGATATCTATATCACTAAATAAAAAAAAAACGTGAACCACACCTTATTAATATATATATATATATATATATATATATATATATATGCATAGGTAAATTAGTGAATGAACCATAGTTATGAATTATGAATTGAACTATAATTATAATAATGATATAAAATATAATGGAACATTAGGATTAATAAATGGTGAAACAGTAGCATTGGTAGACCAATATGCCATGTACAGCAGAGTGTTATAAATTGAAATACAATAGAAACAGTCCCGTTTGATCGAATAGCCGAATTAAGCGGTATAATTAGTTGTCCGGAATTTAATGAAAATTTGCGTGGTAGCTAAGTTTAATTAGTAGATTAACATGGTGGTGTTATTTTGTTGAAAATGTGATATTTACGAACCGACCAAAATAGTGTGGATTTAAATATCTTTTATATTAGATATTGGTTTTTGAATAGAAAATGAATTAGAAACTTGGAAATAATGTAGTGTAATTATTAATTGGTTAATTTAATTAATAGTTGAATTAATTTTAATGAGTCTAATTGATTGAAATATATACTTGGAATTGGATTAGTTATTCGGTTATCGGTAAATTACGGTATCTTGATAATTTAACTGTAATTGTATTTTTGCCCAAACACTAATGAAATAATACTTGGTTTGGAAGTATATTCTTATATTTTGTTGGCAATATGAATTAACATGGGATGGTATGATTTACTAGTGTTAATCGGATTGTGTGAATTGTAATTGATTAATTGACCTCTTGTATGTGAATGATGTGTGTATTGTGAATGTTGTGTACAATTGGTGGATAATTCATAGGGTTGAATTATTGTGATATGCGGAAAGTTAAGATGGTAGAGATGATCTTAATTGCATATGTTTTATTTACATTGTACATACATTCATATCATGGATGCCTTGAAACAAAGGTGGTTTGCTTTGAAACATAAGCGAGGCTTAGATTCTAGAGTGAATCGGAGGCGGTAAACTATATGTTTACATTTGGTGGGCTTTGGTCTTGTCCGGATCGGAAGCGTGGCTTGGATTCTAGATATTGAATCGGAAAGCGGTGAAACCTCGGGTTCACAATTCGGTACCACATGCATAGCGTCACATATCTTGCATTAAGTCACATTAAAATTATGCGATAATTGAGTATGTGAAGTTGATGTAATTGTGATATGTGTATGAGTTTGATAATTGAAACGAGTGAAGTTTGAATACCTATTTGATTAGATGTGTGAATATGTGAGAGTTATGATTGTGTACTTAATTGAGAATATAATAGTAGAATTGAAATATTATACTATTTAAGCTTGTTGTATACTCGATAACATGTGAAATATGTGTTGATTACTATTATCTATTCCGTTTTACATAGTATGACTAATTACTTGAAGTGTAGATTTAACCATTATATTCTGTTATACTTTCTTCATAATGATTCGTATTCTCACCCTTCTGTTTTAATGTTGCCCTCGTTTGGCGACATGCAGGTTCTGGAGTTTAGTAGCCGCGTGTGACCTAGCCGGAGGTTCTTCCTTGGTTATTGGAGATTAGGTAGTGAGTCGATGCTCTGGTCATGTAACACTGGGTAGATTAGGTGTATTGAACTCATGTTATGTTTGTGTATGTATTATGCTATGACTGGTGAACTTATTTATTAGTTACATGTCTTTTGAGAGGCTTACAAGCCAAACCTTTGATTATGTTTTATGTTGGATTGAGACTACTAGTCGATGTATGATCATGGTATGGGACATGAATCATTATAAATCACATGAGTATCATATATTTCCGCTGTGAATGCATATCCAGGTTAAATTGTGATTTGATATTGAGTGTTATTAAAAATGACCAGGAGTATTGTGCTGTATAGATAAATGCTGTCAGTTTTTTTTTTTTTTTTTGGTTTTTTAGTTCTTCTAAAAGCATCAATGTGACGCCCTTTTGAATTATATGCATGTTATTCTCTGATTATTTGTTAAATATTTTGGGGTATAAAAAGGGGTGTTACAAACTTCGTGACTTTTATGTAATATAGCACACGAAAAATCCTCTATAATAACAAAATTTTCAAGTTTAAGAAACTTCTTGACTTTTATGCAGTATAGCACACGAAAATCTTCCGAATTACCAATGTATACAAGTTTAACGAACTTCGTGATTTTTATATAGTATAGCACACGAAAATCTTCCAAAAGACCAAATCTTACAAATTTAACGAACTTCGTGAATTTTATGTAGTATAGCACACAAAAATCTTCCAAAAGATCAAATTTTGCAAGTCTAACAAACTTCTTGACTTTTATGTAGTACATCACAAGAAAAGTTTTCAAAATACCAATGTATGCAAGTTTAATGAAATTCGTGACTTTTATGCAGTGTAGAACACAAAAATCTTCGAAAGTACCAAATTTTGAAAGTTTAACGAACTTAGTGACTTTTATGTAGTATAGCACACGAAAATCTTCCAAAATATTAAAATTGGAAGTTTAACAAACTTCATGACTTTTATGTAGTATAGCACACGAAAATCTTCCAAAAGACCAAATTTTGGAAGTTTAAGAAACTTATTGACTTTTATTTAGTATAGCACACGAAAATATTCCAAAATATTAAAATTTGCAAGTTTAACGAACTTCGTGACTTTTGTGAAATAGAGCACACGAAAAATCTTCTATAATACCAAAATTTTAAAGTTTTAGAAACTTCTTGACTTTTATGTAGTATAGCACACGAATATCATCCAAATTACCAATGTATACAAGTTTAACGAACTTCGTGATTTTTATGTAGTATAGCACACGAAAATCTTCCAAAAGACCAAATTTAACGAACTTCGTGACTTTTATGTAGTATAGCACATAAAAATCTTCCAAAAGATCAAATTTTTTAAGTCTAACAAACTTCTTGACTTTTATGTAGTACATCACAAGAAAAGTTTTCAAAATACCAATGTATGCAAGTTGAATGAAATTCGTGACTTTTATGTAGTATAGCACAGAAAATCTTCCGAATTAGCAATGTATACAAGTTTAACGAACTTCGTTACTTTTATGTAGTATAGCACACGAAAATCTTCCCAAAGACCATGTTTTGAAAATTTAACAAAATTCTTGACTTTTATGTAGTATAGCACACGAAAATCTGTCAAATTACCAAATTTTGCAAATTTAACGAACTTCATGACTTTTATATAGTTTAACACACAAAAATCTTCAAAAGGACCAAATTTTAGAAGTTTAACGAACTTCGTGACTTTTATGTAGTATGGCACACAAAAATCTTCCAAAAGACCAAATTTTGCAAGTCTTACAAAGTTCAAGGCTTTTATGTAGTATAGCACAAAAAAATATTCCATAATACCAATGTATGTAAGTTTAACGAATTCCGTGACTTTTATGTAGTATTAGCACACGAAAATCTTCAAAAATACCAACGTATTCAAGTTTAACGTACTTCGTGACTTTTATGCAGTATAGAACACAAAAATCTTCGAAAGTACCAAATTTTGAAAGTTTAACGAACTTAGTGACTTTTATGTAGTATTGCACACGAAAATCTTCCAAAATATTAAAATTGGAAGTTTAACAAACTTCATGACTTTTATGTAGTATGGCACACGAAAATCTTCCAAAAGACCAAATTTTGGAAGTTTAAGAAACTCATTGACTTTTATTTAGTATAGCACACGAAAATATTCCAAAATATTAAAATTTGCAAGTTTAACGAACTTCGTGACTTTTATGTAATATAGCACACGAAAAATCCTCTATAATAACAAAATTTTCAAGTTTAAGAAACTTCTTGACTTTTATGCAGTTTAGCACACGAAAATCTTTTGAATTACCAATGTATACAAGTTTAACGAACTTCGTGATTTTTATATAGTATAGCACACGAAAATCTTCCAAAAGACCAAATATTACAAATTTAACGAACTTTGTGACTTTTATGTAGTATAGCACACAAAAATCTTCCAAAAGATCAAATTTTGCAAGTCTAACAAACTTCTTGACTTTTATGTAGTACATCACAAGAAAAGTTTTCAAAATTCCAATGTATGCAAGTTTAATGAAATTCGTGACTTTTATGTAGTATAGCACATAAAATCTTCCAAATTAGCAATGTATACAAGTTTAACGAACTTCGTTACTTTTATGTAGTATAGCACACGAAAATCTGTCAAATTACCAAATTTTGCAAATTTAACGAACTTCATGACTTTTATATAGTTTAACACACAAAAATCTTCAAAAGGACCAAATTTTGCAAGTTTTACAAAGTTCAAGGCTTTTATGTAGTATAGCACAAAAAAATATTCCATAATACCAATGTATGTAAGTTTAACGAATTCCGTGACTTTTATGTAGTATTAGCACACGAAAATCTTCCAAAATACCATAGTATTCAAGTTTAACGTACTTCGTGACTTTTATGCAGTATAGAACACAAAAATCTTCGAAATTACCAAATTTTGAAAGTTTAACGAACTTAGTGACTTTTATGTAGTATAGCACACGAAAATCTTCCAAAATATTAAAATTGGAAGTTTAACAAACTTCATGACTTTTATGTAGTATAGCACACGAAAATCTTCCAAAAGACCAAATTTTGGAAGTTTAAGAAACTTATTGATTTTTATTTAGTATAGCACACGAAAATATTCCAAAATATTAAAATTTGCAAGTTTAACGAACTTCGTGACTTTTGTGAAATAGAGCACACGAAAAATCTTCTATAATACCAAAATTTTAAAGTTTTAGAAACTTCTTGACTTTTATGTAGTATAGCACACGAATATCATCCAAATTACCAATGTATACAAGTTTATCGAACTTCATGATTTTTATGTAGTATAGCACACGAAAATCTTCCAAAAGACCAAATTTTACAAATTTAACGAACTTCGTGACTTTTATGTAGTATAGCACACAAAAATCTTTCAAAAGATCAAATTTTTTAAGTCTAACAAACTTCTTGACTTTTATGTAGTACATCACAAGAAAAGTTTTCAAAATACCAATGTATGCAAGTTTAATGAAATTCGTGACTTTTATGTAGTATAGCACAGAAAATCTTCCAAATTAGCAATGTATACAAGTTTAACGAACTTCGTTACTTTTATGTAGTATAGCACACGAAAATCTTCCCAAAGACCATGTTTTGAAAAATTAACAAAATTCTTGACTTTTATGTAGTATAACACACGAAAATTTGTCAAATTACCAAATTTTGCAAATTTAACGAACTTCATGACTTTTATATAGTTTAACACACAAAAATCTTCAAAAGGACCAAATTTTAGAAGTTTAACGAACTTCGTGACTTTTTTGTAGTATAGCACACAAAAATCTTCCAAAAGACCAAATTTTGCAAGTCTTACAAAGTTCGAGGCTTTTATGTAGTATAGCACAAAAAAATATTCCATAATACCAATGTATGTAAGTTTAACGAATTCCGTGACTTTTAAGTAGTATTAGCACACGAAAATCTTCAAAAATACCAATGTATTCAAGTTTAACGTACTTCGTGACTTTTATGCAGTATAGAACACAAAAATCTTCGAAAGTACCAATGTATTCAAGTTTAACGAACTTCGTGACTTTTATGTAGTATAGCACACAAAAATCTTTCAAAATCTTAAAATTGGAAGTTTAACAAACTTCATGACTTTTATGTAGTATAGCACACAAAAATCTTCCAAAAGACCAAATTTTGGAAGTTTAAGAAACTTATTGACTTTTATTTAGTATAGCATACGAAAATATTCCAAAATATTAAAATTTGCAAGTTTAACGAATTTCTTGACATTTATGTAGTATAGCACACGAAAATTTTCCAAATTACCAATGTATACAAGTTTAACGAACTTCGTGATTTTAATGTAGTATAGCACACAAAAATCTTTCAAAAGACCAAATTTTACAAAATTAACGAACTTCGTGACATTTATGTAGTATAGCACACAAAAATCTTCCAAAAGATCAAATTTTGCAAGTCTAACAAACTTCTTGACTTTTATGTAGTACAACACAAAAAAAGTTTCCAAAATACCAATGTATGCAAGTTTAACGAAATTCGTGACTTTTATGTAGTATAGCAAAGAAAATCTTCCAAATTAGCAATGTATTCAAGTTTAAAGAACTTCGTTACTTTTATGTAGTATAGCACACGAAAATCTTCCCAAAGACCATGTTTTGAAAGTTTAACAAAATTCTTGACTTTTATGTAGTATAGCACACGAAAATCTGCCAAATTACCAAATTTTGCAAGTTTAACGAACTTCATGACTTTTATATAGTTTAACACCCAAAAATCTTCATAAGAACCAAATTTTAGAAGTTTAATGAACTTCGTGACTTTTATGTAGTATAGCACACGAAAATCTTCCAAAAGACCAAATTATTGCAAGTTTTACAAACTTCAAGACTTTTATATAGTATAGCATACTAAAATATTACATAATACCAATGTATGTAAGTTTAACAAATTCCGTGACTTTTATGTAGTATATAACACAAAAAAATCTTCCAAAATACCAATGTATTCAAGTTTAACAAACTTCGTGACTTTTATGTAGTATAGCACACAAAAATCTTCGAAAGTACCAAATTTTGAAAGTTTAACGAACTTCGTGACTTTTATGTAGTATAGCACACAAAAATCTTCCAAAATATTGAAATTTACAAGATTAACAAACTTCCTGGCTTTTATGCATTATAACACACAAAAATCTTCCAAAAGACCAAATTTTGGAAGTTTAAGAAACTTATTGACTTTTATGTAGTATAGCACACGAAAATCTTCCAAAATATTAAAATTTGCAAGTTCAACGAACTTCGTGACTTTTATGTAATATAGAACACGAAAAATCTTCTATAATACCAAAATTTTCAAGTTTAAGAAACTTCTTGACTTTTATGTATTATAGCACACGAAAATCTTCCAAACTAACAATGTATACAAGTTTAACGAACTTCGTGATTTTTATGTAGTATAGCACACAAAAATCTTTCAAAAGACCAAATTTTACAAATTTAACGAACTTCGTGACATTTATGTAGTATAGCACACAAAAATCTTCCAAAAGATCAAATTTTGCAAGTCTAACAAACTTCTTGACTTTTATGTAGTACAACACAAGAAAAGTTTCCAAAATACCAATGTATGCAAGTTTAACGAAATTCGTGACTTTTATGTAGTATAGCACAGAAAATCTTCCAAATTAGCAATGTATACAAGTTTAACGAACTTCGTGACTTTTATGTAGTATAGCACACGAAAATCTTCCCAAAGACCATGTTTTGAAAGTTTAACAAAATTCTTGACTTTTATGTAGTATAACACACGAAAATCTGCCAAATTACCAAATTTTGCAAGTTTAACGAACTTCATGACTTTTATATAGTTTAACACCCAAAAATCTTCATAAGAACCAAATTTTAGAAGTTTAATGAACTTCGTGACTTTTATGTAGTATAGCACACGAAAATCTTCCAAAAGACCAAATTATTGCAAGTTTTACAAACTTCAAGACTTTTATATAGTATAGCACACTAAAATATTACATAATACCAATGTATGTAAGTTTAACAAATTCCGTGACTTTTATGAAGTATATAGCACACAAAAATCTTCCAAAATACCAATGTATTCAAGTTTAACGAACTTCGTGACTTTTATGTAGTATAGCACACAAAAATCTTCGAAAGTACCAAATTTTGAAAGTTTAACGAACTTCGTGACTTTTATGTAGTATAGCACACAAAAATCTTCCAAAATATTAAAATTTACAAGATTAACAAACTTCCTGACTTTTCAGCAGTATAACACACAAAAATCTTCCAAAAGACCAAATTTTGGAAGTTTAAGAAACTTATTGACTTTTATGTAGTATAGCACACGAAAATCTTCCAAAATAGTAAAATTTGCAAGGTTAACGAACTTCGTGACTTTTATGTAATATAGCACACAAAAAATCTTCTATGATACCAAAATTTTCAAGTTTAAGAAACTTCTTGACTTTTATGTAGTATAGCACACGAAAATCTTCCAAATTAAAAATGTATACAAGTTTAGCGAACTTCATGATTTTAATGTAGTATAGCACACAAAAATCTTTCAAAAGACCAAATTTTACAAATTTCACGAACTTCGTGACATTTATGTAGTATAGCACACAAAAATCTTCCAAAAGATCAAATTTTGCAAGTCTAACAAACTTCTTGACTTTTATGTAGTACAACACAAGAAAAGTTTCCAAAATACCAATGTATGCAAGTTTAACGAAATTTGTGACTTTTATGTAGTATAGCACAGAAAATCTTCCAAATTAGCAATGTAAACAAGTTTAAAAAACTTCGTGACTTTTATGTAGTATAGCACACGAAAATCTTCCCAAAGACCATGTTTTGAAAGTTTAACAAAATTCTTGACTTTTATGTAGTATAACACACGAAAATCTGCCAAATGACCAAATTTTGCAAGTTAAACGAACTTCATGACTTTTATATAGTTTAACACCCAAAAATCTTCAAAAGGACCAAATTTTAGAAGTTTAATGAACTTCGTGACTTTTATGTAGTGTATAGCACACGAAAATCTTCCAAAAGACCAAATTTTGCAAGTTTTACAAACTTCAAGACTTTTATGTAGTATAGCACACTAAAATATTCCATAATACCAATGTTTGTAAGTTTAACAAATTCCGTGACTTTTATGTAGTATATAGCACACGAAAATCTTCCAAAATACCAATGTATTCAAGTTTAACGAACTTTGTAACACCCGAGGCCGAAGAAGGCGAGGGTTGGTTGCACCGCATGGAACACCTGAGGCCGAAGAGGGCAAGGGTGGTCGCCACATCGGAATGAGAGGGATCCTAAAGCTGTGCAGGTATGAGACTACATGGTTGAAGGAAAGCTTATAAGGATTGATAGGTACTACCTATACCAATAAGATGCATCTTCTTTTCGGTAGCCCATTTCATAAGAACTCCACAGTTAAGCGTGCTTGACTTGGAGTAGTATTGGGATGGGTGACCTTCTGGGAAGTTTCCCGAAAAGCGTGCGAATGAGGTCAAAGCATGCTGAAAAGACCCGTGTTGGTTTGTGGGTCAGTCGATCATCCTGAAAGCAGTCTGGGGAGTTACAAATGGTATCAGAGCCAGACCTCTCCCAGTACGATGTGGTTCGAGGACGAACCATGCGGAAGCTGGTGGGCATGTAAAACCCGAGGCCGAAGAAGGCGAGGGTTGGTTGCACCGCATGGAACACCTGAGGCCGAAGAGGGCAAGGGTGGTCGCCACATCGGAATGAGAGGGATCCTAAAGCTGTGCAGGTATGAGAATACATGGTTGAAGGAAAGCTTATAAGGATTGATAGGTACTACCTATAACAACAAGATGCATTTTCTTTTCGGTAGCCCATTTCATAAGAACTCCACAGTTAAGCGTGCTTGACTTGGAGTAGTATTGGGATGGGTGACCTTCTGGGAAGTTTCCCGGAAAGCGTGCGAGTGAGGTCAAAGCATGCTGAAAAGACCCGTGTTGGTTTGTGGGGTCAGTCGATCATCCTGAAAGCAGTCTGGGGCGTTACAAACTTCGTGACTTTTATGTAGTATAGCACACAAAAATCTTTCAAAATATTAAAATTTGCAAGTTTAACGAACTTCGTGACTTTTATGTGGTATAGCACACAAAAATCTTCCAAAAGACCAAATTTTGGAAGTTTAAGAAACTTATTGACTTTTATGTAGTATAGCACACGAAAATCTTCCAAAATATTAAAATTTGCAAGTTTAATGAACTTCGTGACTTTTATGTAATATAGCACACGAAAAATCTTCTATAATAACAAAATTTTCAAGTTTAAGAAACTTCTTGACTTTTATGCAGTATAGCACACGAAAATCTTCCGAATTACCAATGTATACAAGTTTAACGAACTTCGCGATTTTTATGTAGTATATCACACGAAATCTTCCAAAAGACCAAATTTAACGAACTTCGTGACTTTTATGTAGTATAGCACACAAAAATCTTCCAAAAGATCCAATTTTGCAAGTCTAACAAACTTCTTGACTTTTATGTAGTACATCACAAGAAAAGTTTTCAAAATACCAATGTATGCAAGTTTAATGAAATTCGTGACTTTTATGTAGTATAGCACAGAAAATCTTCCAAATTAGCAATGAATACAAGTTTAACGAACTTCGTTACTTTTATGTAGTATAGCGCACGAAAATATTCCCAAAGACAATGTTTTGAAAGTTTAACAAAATTCTTGACTTTTATGTAGTATAGCACACGAAAATCTGTCAAATTACCAAATTTTGCAAATTTAACAAACTTCATGACTTTTATATAGTTTAACACACACAAATTTTCAAAAGGACCAAATTTTAGAAGTTTAACGAACTTCGTGACTTTCATGTAGTATAGCACACAAAAATCTTCCAAAAGACCAAATTTTGCAAGTTTTACAAAGTTCAAGGCTTTTATGTATTATAGCACAAAAAATATTCCATAATACCAATGTATGTAAGTTTAACGAATTCCGTGACTTTTATGTAGTATTAGCACACGAAAATCTTCCAAAATACCAATGTATTCAAGTTTAACGAACTTAGTGACTTTTATGTAGTATAGCACACGAAAATCTTCCAAAATATTAAAATTGGAAGTTTAACAAACTTCATGACTTTTATGTAGTATAGCACACGAAAATCTTCCAAAAGACCAAATTTTGGAAGTTTAAGAAACTTATTGACTTTTATTTAGTATAGCACACGAAAATATTCCAAAATATTAAAATTTGCAAGTTTAACGAACTTCGTAACTTTTGTGAAATAGAGCACACGAAAAATCTTCTATAATACCAAAATTTTCAAGTTTTAGAAACTTCTTGAATTTTATGTAGTATAGCACACGAATATCATCCAAATTACCAATGTATACAAGTTTAACGAACTTCGTGATTTTTATGTAGTATAGCACACGAAAATCTTCCAAAAGACCAAATTTTACAAATTTAACGAACTTCGTGACTTTTATGTAGTATAGCACACAAAAATCTTCCAAAAGATCAAATTTTGCAAGTCTAACAAACTTCTTGACTTTTATGTAGTACAACACAAGAAAAGCTTCCAAAATACCAATGTATTCAAGTTTAACGAAATTCGTGACTTTTATGTAGTATAGCACATAAAATCTTCCAAATTAGCAATATATACAAGTTTAACGAACTTCGTAACTTTTATGTAGTATATCACATGAAAATCTTCCCAAAGACCATGTTTTGTAAGTTTAACAAAATTCTTGACTTTTATGTAGTATAGCACACGAAAATCTGCCAAATTACCAAATTTTGCAAGTTTAACGAACTTCATTACTTTTATATAGTTTAACACCCAAAAATCTTCAAAAGGACCAAATTTTAGAAGTTTAATGAACTTCGTGACTTTTATGTAGTATAGCTCACGAAAATCTTCCAAAAGACCAAATTTTGCAAGTTTTACAAACTTCAAGACTTTTATGTAGTATAGCACACTAAAATATTCCATAATACCAATGTATGTAAGTTTAACAAATTTTGAGACTTTTATGTAGTATATAGAACACGAAAATCTTCCAAAATACCAATGTATTCAAGTTTAACGAACTTCGTGACTTTTATGTAGTATAGCACACAAAAATCTTTCAAAATATTAAAATTTGCAAGTTTAACGAACTTCAGTACTTTTATGTAGTATAGCATACAAAAATCTTCCAAAAGACCAAATTTTGGAAGTTTAAGAAACTTATTGGCTTTTATGTAGTATAGCACACGAAAATCTTCCAAAATATTAAAATTTGCAAGTTTAACGAACTTCGTGACTTTTATGTAATATAGCACACGAAAAATCTTCTATAATAACAAAATTTTCAAGTTTAAGAAACTTATTGAGTTTTATGTAGTATAGCACACGAAAATCTTCCAAATTACCAATGTATACAAGTTTAACGAACTTCGTGATTTTTATGTAGTATAGCACACGAAAATCTTTCAAAAGACCAAATTTTATAAATTTAACGAACTTCGTGACATTTATGTAGTATAGCACACAAAAATCTTCCAAAAGATCAAATTTTGCAAGTCTAACAAACTTCTTGAATTTTATGTAGTATAGCACAAGAAAAGTTTCCAAAATACCAATGTATGCAAGTTTAACGAAATTAGTGACTTTTATGTAGTATAGCACACGAAAATCTTCCAAAATATTAAAATTGGAAGTTTAACAAACTTCATGACTTTTATGTAGTATAGCACACGAAAATCTTCCAAAAGACCAAATTTTGGAAGTTTAAGAAACTTATTGACTTTTATTTAGTATAGCACACGAAAATATTCCAAAATATTAAAATTTGCAAGTTTAACGAACTTCGTGACTTTTGTGAAATAGAGCACACGAAAAATCTTCTATAATACCAAAATTTTCAAGTTTTAGAAACTTCTTGAATTTTATGTAGTATAGCACACGAATATCATCCAAATTACCAATGTATACAAGTTTAACGAACTTCGTGATTTTTATGTAGTATAGCACATGAAAATCTTCCAAAAGACCAAATTTTACAAATTTAACGAACTTCGTGACTTTTATGTAGTATAGCACACAAAAATCTTCCAAAAGATCAAATTTTGCAAGTCTAACAAACTTCTTGACTTTTATGTAGTACAACACAAGAAAAGTTTCCAAAATACCAATGTATTCAAGTTTAACGAAATTCGTGACTTTTATGTAGTATAGCACATAAAATCTTCCAAATTAACAATGTATACAAGTTTAACGAACTTCGTTACTTTTATGTAGTATAGCACACGAAAATCTTCCCAAAGACCGTGTTTTGAAAGTTAACAAAATTCTTGACTTTTATGTAGTATAACACACGAAAATCTGCCAAATTACCAAATTTTGCAAGTTTAACGAACTTCATGACTTTTATATAGTTTAACACCCAAAAATCTTCAAAAGGACCAAATTTTAAAAGTTTAATGAACTTCGTGACTTTTATGTAGTATAGCACACGAAAATCTTCCAAAAGACCAAATTTTGCAAGTTTTACAAACTTCAAGACTTTTATGTAGTATAGCACACTAAAATATTCCATAATACCAATGTATGTAAGTTTAACAAATTCCGTGACTTTTATGTAGTATATAGCACACGAAAATCTTCCAAAATACCAATGTATTCAAGTTTAACGAACTTCGTGACTTTTATGTAGTATAGCACACAAAAATCTTTCAAAATATTAAAATTTGCAAGTTTAACGAACTTCGTGACTTTTATGTAGTATAGCACACAAAAATCTTCCAAAAGACCAAATTTTGGAAGTTTAAGAAACTTATTGACTTTTATGTAGTATAGCACACGAAAATCTTCCAAAATATTAAAATTTGCAAGTTTAACGTGTTAGAACAAGAATTGTTCTGATCAATAATCTTAGTTTTGATGATAACAATGTATATGAATTTTGCTCAAGATAATGTGGTACTCTAATCCTATGCAATTTCCTTTTCAGGAAATATATAAAGAGTATGCACAAATCAGCGCTAAGAAGCTTTGACTCAGAAGGTTCAGTATGCAACTTCAGCACATGGTCTGGCAAGACATTAGAAGATGGTCAAGCAGAATCAGAACATGGTCTATTAGAAGCATCAGAAGAACTTGAGTTCAGAAGCAGAAGCACTGATGTCATGGAATCACGCTCAGAAGCATATCAAGATCAGAAGATCAGAAGATGCTCTGCACCAAGCTGTTTGTACTCTGATGATTTTCAACATAGTATTTACAAAGAACAAATCAGAATCAAGTACTAGATGGCAGGCTACGCTGACTGACAAAAGGAACGTTAGAAGCTATTAAAGGCAATGTCAGTAGTCACAGCAAAAGCAAGTCTCGAGGTAGTTGACAAAACAGTGAAACATTAAATGCAATGCTGTACGGAATACGCAAAGCATTAAATGCTCCCAACGGTCATCTTCTCAAAACGCCTATAAATATGAAGTTCTGATGAGAAGCAAGGTTACGAATCCTGAACGAACTTATTCTGAAAAACTTGCTGAAACGCTGTTCAACTCAAAGCTCAGAAACTTCATCTTCAACCTCACTACATTACTGTTGTAATACTTTAGTGAGTCTAAGCTTAAATCTGTAAGAGAAATATCACAGTTTGTGATTATCGCTTTTAAGAAGCAATTTTAATACTCTTAGAATTGATTACATTAATTTGTATGTAACTAGAGTGATCAAGTGTTGATCAGGATACTCTAGGAAGTCTTAGCTTGTGTCTAAGCAGTTGTAATTAGAGTGATCACGTGGTGGTCAGGATACTCTAAGAAAGTCTTAGCTTGTGTCTAAGCATTTGTTCCTAGAGTGATCAGGTTGTGATCAGAAGACTCTAGAAGACTTAGAAGTTGTCTAAGTGGAAAACCATTGTAATCTTGAGTGATTAGTGGATTAAATCCTCAGTTGAGGTAAATCACCTTGTATAGGGTGGACTGGAGTAGTTTAGTTAACAACGAACCAGGATAAAAATACTTGTGCAAATTATTTTTATCTTACGAGTTTTTGAAACTACACTTATTCAAACCCCCCCCCCCCTTTCTAAGTGTTTTTCTATCCTTCAATTGGCATCAGAGCGCCGGTTCTAAGGTGCAAGCACTTAACCGTGTTTAGAAAAGATTCAGGAAGAGAAAAACGCTTCAGTAAACGATGGCTGGTGAAGTTCAAACAAATCTAACTGCATCTACATCTGGCTCTGCTGAGCAATACAATAGTAACAATGGTTATACTAGACCACCAGTATTTGATGGTGAAAATTTTGAATACTGGAAAGATAAACTGGAAAGTTACTTTCTTGGTCTGGATGCTGATCAATGGGATCTTCTGTTGGATGGTTACAAACATCCTGTTAAAGCTACTGGTGTAAGGCTCACGAGAAGCGAAATGACTGATGATCAAAAGAAAGATTTCAAAAATCATCACAAATGCAGGACTGTTTTCCTGAATGCTATCTCTCATGCTGAGTATGAGAAGATATCTAACAGGGAAACGGCCCATGACATATATGAGTCCTTGAAAATGACTCATGAAGGAAATGCTCAAGTTAAGGAGACCAAAGCTCTTGCACTAATCCAGAAGTACGAAGCCTTCAAGATGGAGGATGATGAAGACATTGAGAAGATGTTTTCAAGATTTCAAACTCTGACTGCTGGATTAAGAGTTCTGGACAAAGGCTACACCAAAGCTGATCATGTAAAGAAGATCATCAGAAGCTTGCCTAGAAGATGGGGCCCAATGGTGACTGCATTCAAGATTGCGAAGAATCTGAATGAAGTTTCTTTGGAAGAGCTGATCAGTGCCCTAAGGAGTCATGAGATTGAACTTGACGCAAATGAACCTCAGAAGAAAGGTAAGTCTGTTGCATTAAAATATAATGTTAAAAAATGCACTAACGCTTTTCAGGCTGAAGAAGAAGATCCTGAAGAATCAGAATCTGAAGAAGAAGATGAACTGTCCATGATCTCCAGAAGGGTAAACCAACTCTGGAAGAGCAAGCAAAGGAAGTTCAGACGCTTCGGAAGTTCAAAGAGATTTGAACGAGGAGAATCTTCTGGTGACATAAGATCTGACAAGAAGAAGGTTGTCTGCTATGATTGCAATGAGCCTGGACATTACAAGAACGAGTGTCCAAAACTTCAGAAGGAGAATCCCAAGAAGAATTTCATAAGAAGAAAGGTCTTATGGCAACATAGGATGATTCAGAATCAGAATCAGACTCTGAAGATGAGCAGGCAAATCTGGCACTAATGGCCACAATGGATGATGGATCAGAATCTACATCAGAATCAGATTCTGAAGAGGTATTTTTTGAACTATCTAGAGAAGAGTTAGTTTCCAGTTTAACAGAACTTCTGGAACTCAAGGCTCATCTTAGTATCAAATACAAAAAGCTGAAAAAGCAGTTTGAATTTGAAACTAAGAAGCTGGAATTGGAAAATTCTGAACAGAAGGAAAAAGTTTTAAATCTATCCAAAGATAGTGGATCTCCTTCTGAAACAGAAAAACTCATTCCTAGCATGAATCATATTCTGAAAGAATATGACTCGAACTTCAGAAAGTTCTTATCTAGAAGTATTGGCAGAAGTCATCTTGCTTCTATGATATATGGTGTTTCTGGAAACAGAAGGTTTGGCTTTGGCTATGAGGGTGATACCTCACATAAATTTGAACCTGTTGATGATCTGAAGATCACATACAAGCCATTGTATGATCAGTTCAAATATGGCCATGCTCATGATATTAGGCTCACTTCACATGCACAGAAGTTTAACACGGTTCACACCAAGAAGCATGTGACACATCCTAAGAAATATCATGCTGACAAACCTAAAGAATATCATGTTGTTCCTCCTGTTAAATATTTTGCTAAACCCAAGTTCAATCAGAACTTGAGGAGAACTAACAAGAAAGGACCCAAGAAATTGTGGGTACCTAAGGAGAAGATAATTTCTGTTGCAGATATCCTTGGCGGCAAAGAGGACAAAAAGCAAAATGTCATGGTACCTGGACTCTGGGTGCTCGCGACACATGACGGGAAGAAGGTCTACATTCCAAGACCTGGTGCTTAAACCAGGTGGAGAAGTCAAGTTTGGAGGAGATCAGAAGGGCAAAATCATTGGCTCTGGAACCATAAGTCTTGGTAACTCTCCTTCCATAACTAATGTACTTCTTGTAGAAGGATTAACGCATAACTTATTGTCCATAAGTCAATTAAGTGACAATGGTTATGATATAATCTTCAATCAAAATTCTTGCAAGGCTGTAAGTCAGAAGGATGGCTCAATCCTATTTACAGGCAAGAGGAAGAACAACATTTATAAGATTGATCTTTCTGATCTTGAGAAGCAGAAGGTGACTTGTCTTATGTCTGTTTCTGAAGAGCAATGGGTCTGGCACAGAAGATTAGGTCATGCTAGTTTGGGAAAGATTTCTCAGATTAACAAACTAAATCTGGTCAGAGGACTCCCAAATCTCAAATACAAATCAGATGCTCTTTGTGAAGCATGTCAGAAGGGCAAGTTCTCCAGACCTGCATTCAAGTCTAAGAATGTTGTTTCTACCTCAAGGCCGTTAGAACTCTTGCACATTGATCTGTTTGGCCCAGTCAAAACAGCATCTGTCAGAGGGAAGAAATATGGATTAGTCATCGTTGATGATTATAGCCGCTGGACATGGGTAAAGTTCTCGAAACACAAGGATGAGTCTCATTCAGTGTTCTTTGAATTCTGCACTCAGATCCAAACTGAGAAGGAGTGTAAAATCATAAAGGTCAGAAGTGATCATGGTGGTGAATTTGAGAACAAATTCTTTGAGGAGTTCTTCAAAGAAAATGGTATTGCCCATGATTTCTCTTGTCCTAGAACTCCACAATAAAATGGAGTTGTAGAACGAAAGAATAGGACTCTACAAGAAATGGCCAGAACCATGATCAACGAAACCAATATGGCTAAGCACTTCTGGGCAGAAGCAATAAACACTGCATGTTATATTCAGAATAGAATCTCTATAAGACCTATTCTAAATAAGACTCCTTATGAATTGTGGAAGAACAGAAAGCCCAACATTTCATACTTTCATCCTTTTGGATGTGTCTGTTTTATTCTGAACACTAAAGATCATCTTGGTAAGTTTGATTCTAAGGCACAAAAGTGTTTCCTTCTTGGATATTCTTAACGCTCTAAAGGCTACAGAGTATACAATACTGAAACATTGATTGTAGAAGAATCAATCAATATCAGGTTTGATGATAAGCTTGGTCTTGAAAAGCCAAAGCAGTTTGAGAATTTTGCAGATTTTGATATTGATTCTCAGAAGCAGTAGAACCAAGAAGCAATGCTGCAGAAGCTGGCAGTCTCAGAAGCAATGGATCAGAAGATCAAGTTGCTGCATCTTTAGAGAATCTCAGGATTTCTGAAGAGCCAACAATCAGAAGATCACCTAGACTTGCTTCAGCTCATTCAGAAGATGTGATCCTTGGAAAGAAAGACGATCCCATCAGAACAAGGGCATTCCTTAAGAACAATGCAGAATGTCAATTAGGTCTTGTTTCTTTGATCGAGCCAACTTCTGTTGATCAAGCTCTAGAAGATCCAGACTGAATAATTGCCATGCAAGAAGAACTCAATCAGTTTACAAGGAATGATGTATGGGACTTGGTTCCTAGACCAAAAGGATTTAACATCATTGGCACTAAGTGGGTATTCAGAAACAAGCTAAGCGAGAAGGGAGAAGTGGTAAGAAACAAAGCCAGACTGGTTGCTCAAGGTTATAGTCAGCAAGAAGGGATTGACTACACAGAAACCTTTGCACCAGTGGCCAGGTTAGAATCTATTCGTCTATTAATTTCTTTTGCCACTCAACACAACATCACTCTTTATCAGATGGATGTTAAGAGTGCCTTCTTAAATGGTTACATAGATGAAGAATTTTATGTCCATCAACCTCCTGGTTTTGAAGACTCCATGTCTCCAAATCATGTTTTTAAATTAAAGAAATCATTATACGGATTGAAACAAGCTCCTAGAGCTTGGTATGAACGTTTGAGTTCTTTCCTTCTGGAAAATGGTTTCACTAGAGGAAAAGTGGACACTACTCTCTTCTGTAAAACATTTAAAAAGGATATTTTAATTTGTCAAATATATGTTGATGATATTATCTTTGGAACATCTAATGCTACACTTGGAAAGGAGTTTGCTGAGTCTATGCAGGCTGAGTTTGAGATGAGCATGATGGGTGAACTCAAGTATTTCCTTGGGATTCAAATCAATCAAACATCAGAAGGAACCTATGTTCATCAAACGAAGTATGTGAAAGAACTTCTGAAGAAGTTTAATCTTTCTGAAAGCAAAGAAGCCAAAACTCCTATGCATCCAACATGTGTCCTAGGTAAGGATGAGGTAAGTAAGAAGGTAGATCAGAAGTTGTACAGAGGTATGATTGGATCTCTTCTATACCTAACTGCTTCTGGACTTGACATTCTCTTCAGTGTTTGTTTGTGTGCTAGATTCCAATCAGATCCGAGAGAATCTCATTTAACTGCGGTTAAGAGAATTCTGAGGTATCTGAAAGGTTCTACTAATGTTGGTTTAGTTTACAGAAGATCCAAAGATTACAACTTAGTAGGATTCTGTGATGCTGACTATGCTGGAGATAGAATAGAAAGGAAGAGTACTTCTGGAAGTTTTCAATTTCTTGGAAGTCACCTGATCTCATGGTACAGTAAGAAGCAAGCTACTATTGCCCTCTCAACAATAGAAGCAGAATATGTTGCTGCTGCTGGATGTAGCACACAAATGCTCTGGATGAGAAGTCAGCTAGAAGATTATCAGATATATGAGAGTAACATTCCTATTTTCTGTGATAATACTTCTGCTATATGTTTATCTAAGAATCCTATCTTACATTCAAAAGCTAAACATATTGAGATTAAACATCATTTCATAAGGGACTATGTTCAGAAGGGTGTTATATCTTTAAACTTTGTGGATACAGACCATCAATGGGCTGATATCTTTACAAAACCCCTGGCTGAAGATAGGTTTAAGTTCATTCTGAAGAATATCAGTATGGATGTATGCCCAGAATGAGAAGATGAGAAAATCTTATGTATGGCTATCTTCTGAAATGAGATTGGATTAATGTTTTATAAGAAGTTCTGATCTTAAATCAATTAGAAGTAGTGACTCGTTTATTACTAACGTTTCATTGTCTAATTTGATTCAGAATATCTTTTAAAGTAAATACAGTTGTATCTAGCTTTCCAGATGGTAACACGTGTCTATCCTATTTGGACAAGCATGCGTGCAGTTGAGGAGGCGCCTTTCATAGGTAACTGTTCTATCACTTCATTTGTCATAATTTCTCTCTCCTCTTGTCACGTAACATTAAATGCCATTCATCATTTCTTTTATTTTCTTTTTCGTTTTTTTATCCGTCAAACGTTTCCCTTCCCTAGAACGTTTCCTTCCCCACATTCCCTCTATTTATTTCTCCATTTCTTTGCATTCTTCAATCAATCTTTGCGCTCTCTCTCTCTCTCTCTTTCTCTCACTTTTCTATGATTATCTTTTGCGTAAACCCTAGTTCATTCTTCATCGATCTAGCGTTCATCATGAATCCTTCGCCTAGTTCCCTTCATCAAAACTTTAAACCAGTTGAAGAAACTAAGTCTCAAAAGTGGCTGATCTATTTGAATAGAACAGATGGAAGGGTTAATAGGTTACAGGATGAGAAACATATCTCGGGATGGCATTCCAAGTTTTTCTCAAGTCAGATCTCTTCTTTGATGCTGTTATCAACATTTGTCCAAAGGAAGAAGACTTTCTTGAGATATTAGATGAAGTTAGGTTCCATAAGGACTTAACTTCTATGTTAAGGGAAAGCCCATCTGAGAATACGCTCTCTCCTGGTGAACTGTTCTCAGTTCCTCCCTTGTATTCATTTACTTCTTTCTCTGGGAGCTGCTCAGGCATGCAGAGTTTCAAGATTTGATGGCCAAGCAAGAGCAAGAACAACGCTGGGATTCATGATATGCTGGCGTAGATTAGGACTAGGATAGGGTTGTAGTCTTTGTGTCCTTGTAGTTTTCTTTGCTTGTTGCACGTGTGTATCAGCATACATCTTTTGTAATCCTGTTTGGTTAATCAATGAAAAGCTTATTCTGCATAACTCTTGTACTTCTGATTTTTATCAATGATTATTTGTTTTCTTTCCATTTGTCCTGTGCTTACATCTGAATCTTTTACATTCTTTTTGATGTTATGACAAAAAGGGGGAGAAAATAGTGATAAATGATTTGATTTATATTAGCAGTTGCTGGGAAGAAAGCCCCCACATTACTAACAGAAGCTGCAAGCTTCATATGTTTCTAAGTTGTTTTGCAGGATTGAAAGCTCAACATTAGAAGCAAAATCATGAGGAATCGCAAATTCTGTAAAAGGAATATGCTCTTGGATTCTTGAAGCAAGCTGAGTGCTATGAAGCTTCAGAATCAGAAGCAAGAAGGAAGAATGTTCAGATATTCTGATGATAGAATATGTTCTGATACATTCTATATGGCTTATATGGCTCTGATACATATTATGTGTTCTGAAACATATCTTATGTTCTGATTCATTCATGCTGACTTTTGTCGTTTAGTTTTGTTCTGTAACATTTCAGGATGTAGAGATGCTCTGATGATGCTCTGGTACATTCAACAATGTTCTGATACAATCTAGCATGAAGTGATGTAAGAAGAAATTCAAACTCTGAAGCTGTCCGCTGGAAGCAAAAATCAGAAGCTGTGAATGTTCTGAGGATCAAAGAAATTCAAGTTCTGAAGCTGTCCGATGGAAGCAGGAATCAGAAGCTGTGAATGTTCTGAGGATCTAAAGAAATTCAAGTTCTGAAGCTGTCCTATGGAAGCAGAAATCAGAAGCAGTGAATGTTCTGAAGTTCAAGCATATGTGAACGTCTCTACTGAAATACTCAGGGAAGTCTTTTATTTATAAAATTCTTCTAGTATTAATTTCAGGGGGAGATTGTTAATCTCAGGGGGGGACACATTCACATTATGTTTATATGCTTATGCTATAACTGTGCAATTGTCTTTTGCAGTCTGTTATTCTGATTGCAAATTCATATCATTTATATATGTTTTTGTCATCATCAAAAAGGGGGAGATTGTTAGAACAAGAATTGTTCTGATCAATAATCTTAGTTTTGATGATAACAATGTATATGAATTTTGCTCAAGATAATGTGGTACTCTAATCCTATGCAATTTCCTTTTCAGGAAATATATAAAGAGTATGCACAAATCAGCGCTAAGAAGCTTTGACTCGGAAGGTTCAGTATGCAACTTCAGCACATGGTCTGGCAAGACATCAGAAGATGGTCAAGCAGAATCAGAACATGGTCTATTAGAAGCATCAGAAGAACTTGAGTTCAGAAGCAGAAGCACTGAAGTCATGGAATCACGCTCAGAAGCATATCAAGATCAGAAGATCAGAAGATGCTCTGCACCAAGCTGTTTGTACTCTGATGATTTTCAACATAGTATTTACAAAGAACAAATCAGAATCAAGTACTAGATGGCAGGCTACGCTGACTGACAAAAGGAACGTTAGAAGCTATTAAAGGCAATGTCAGTAGTCACAGCAAAAGCAAGGCTCGAGGTAGTTGACAAAACAGTGAAACATTAAATGCAATGCTGTACGGAATACGCAAAGCATTAAATGCTCCCAACGGTCATCTTCTCAAAACGCCTATAAATATGAAGTTCTGATGAGAAGCAAGGTTACGAATCCTGAACGAACTTATTCTGAAAAACTTGCTGAAACGCTGTTCAACTCAAAGCTCAGAAACTTCATCTTCAACCTCACTACATTACTGTTGTAATACTTTAGTGAGTCTAAGCTTAAATCTGTAAGAGAAATATCACAGTTTGTGATTATCGCTTTTAAGAAGCAATTTTAATACTCTTAGAATTGATTACATTAATTTGTAAGTAACTAGAGTGATCAAGTGTTGATCAGGATACTCTAGGAAGTCTTAGCTTGTGTCTAAGCAGTTGTAATTAGAGTGATCACGTGGTGGTCAGGATACTCTAAGAAAGTCTTAGCTTGTGTCTAAGCATTTGTTCCTAGAGTGATCAGGTTGTGATCAGAAGACTCTAGAAGACTTAGAAGTTGTCTAAGTGGAAAACCATTGTAATCTTGTGTGATTAGTGGATTAAATCCTCAGTTGAGGTAAATCACCTTGTATAGGGTGGACTGGAGTAGTTTAGTTAACAACGAACCAGGATAAAAATACTTGTGCAAATTATTTTTATCTTACGAGTTTTTGAAACTACACTTATTCAAACCCCCCCTTTCTAAGTGTTTTTCTATCCTTCATAACGAACTTCGTGACTTTTATGTAATATAGCATACGAAAAATCTTCTATAATAACAAAATTTTCAAGTTTAAGAAACTTCTTGACTTTTATGCAGTATAGCACACGAAAATCTTCCGAATTACCAATGTATACAAGTTTAACGAACTTCGTGATTTTTATGTAGTATAGCACACGAAAATCTTCCAAAAGACCAAATTTTAAAAACTTAACGAACTTCGTGACTTTTATGTAGTATAGCACACAAAAATCTTCCAAAAGATCAAATTTTGCAAGTCTAACAAACTTCTTAACTTTTATGTAGTACATCACAAGAAAAGTTTTCAAAATACCAATGTATGCAAGTTTAATGAAATTCGTGACTTTTATGTAGTATAGCACAGAAAATCTTCCAAATTAGCAATGTATACAAGTTTAACGAACTTCGTTACTTTTATGTAGTATAGCACACGAAAATCTTCCCAAAGACCATGTTTTGAAAGTTTAACAAAATTCTTGACTTTTATGTAGTATAGCACACGAAAATCTGTCAAATTACCAAATTTTGCAAATTTAACGAACTTCATGACTTTTATATAGTTTAACACACAAAAATCTTCAAAAGGACCAAATTTTAGAAGTTTAACGAAATTCGTGACTTTTATGTAGTATAGCACACAAAAATCTTCCAAAAGACCAAAATTTGCAAGTTTTACAAAGTTCAAGGCTTTTATATAGTATAGCACAAAAAAATATTCCATAATACCAATGTATGTAAGTTTAACGAATTCCGTGACTTTTATGTAGTATTAGCACACGAAAATCTTCCAAAATACCAATGTATTCAAGTTTAACGTACTTCGTGACTTTTATGCAGTATAGAACACAAAAATCTTCGAAAGTACCAAATTTTGAAGGTTTAACGAACTTAGTGACTTTTATGTAGTATAGCACACGAAAATCTTCCAAAATATTAAAATTGGAAGTTTAACAAACTTCATGACTTTTATGTAGTATAGCACACGAAAATCTTCCAAAAGGCCAAATTTTGGAAGTTTAAGAAACTTATTGACTTTTATTTAGTATAGCACACGAAAATATTCCAAAATATTAAAATTTGCAAGTTTAACAAACTTCGTGACTTTTGTGAAATAGAGCACACGAAAAATCTTCTATAATACCAAAATTTTCAAGTTTTAGAAACTTCTTGACTTTTATGTAGTATAGCACACGAATATCATCCAAATTACCAATGTATACAAGTTTAACGAACTTCGTGATTTTTATGTAGTATAGCACACGAAAATCTTCTAAAAGACCAAATTTTACAAATTTAACGAACTTCATGACTTTTATGTAGTATAGCACAAAAAAATCTTCCAAAAGATCAAATTTTGCAAGTCTAACAAACTTCTTGACTTTTATGTAGTACAACACAAGAAAAGTTTCCAAAATACCAATGTATGCAAGTTTAACGAAATTCGTGACTTTTATGTAGTATAGCACATAAAATCTTCCAAATTAGCAATATATACAAGATTAACGAACTTCGTGACTTTTATGTAGTATATCACAAGAAAATCTTCCCAAAGACCGTGTTTTGTAAGTTTAACAAAATTCTTGACTTTTATGTAGTATAGCACATGAAAATCTGCCAAATTACCAAATTTTGCAAGTTTAACGAACTTCATGACTTTTATATAGTTTAACACCCAAAAATCTTCAAAAGGACCAAATTTTAGAAGTTTAATGAACTTCGTGACTTTTATGTAGTATAGCTCACGAAAATCTTCCAAAAGACCAAATTTTGCAAGTTTTACAAACTTCAAGACTTTTATGTAGTATAGCACACTAAAATATTCCATAATACCAATGTATGTAAGTTTAACAAATTCTGTGACTTTTATGTAGTATATAGAACACGAAAATCTTCCAAAATACCAATGTATTCAAGTTTAACGAACTTCGTGACTTTTATGTAGTATAGCACACAAAAATCTTTCAAAATATTAAAATTTGCAAGTTTAACGAACTTCGTGACTTTTATGTAGTATAGCACACAAAAATCTTCCAAAAGACCAAATTTTGGAAGTTTAAGAAACTTATTGACTTTTATGTAGTATAGCACACGAAAATCTTCCAAAATATTAAAATTTGCAAGTTTAACGAATTTCGTGACTTTTATGTAATATAGCACACGAAAAATCTTCTATAATAACAAATTTTTCAAGTTTAAGAAACTTCTTGACTTTTATGTAGTATAACACACGAAAATCTTCCAAATTACAAATGTATACAAGTTTAACGAACTTCGTGATTTTTATGTAGTATAGCACACGAAAATCTTTCAAAAGACCAAATTTTATAAATTTAACGAACTTCGTGACATTTATGTTGTATAGCACACAAAAATCTTCCAAAAGATCAAATTTTGCAAGTCTAACAAACTTATTGAATTTTATGTAGTATAGCACAAGAAAAGTTTCCAAAATACCAATGTATGCAAGTTTAACGAAATTCGTGACTTTTATGTAGTATTGCACAGAAAATCTTCCAAATTAGACATGTATACAACTTTAACGAACTTCGTTACTTTTATGTAGTATAGCACACGAAAATCTTCCCAAAGACCATGTTTTGAAAGTTTAACAAAATTCTTGACTTCTATGTAGTATAGCACACGAAAATCTGCCAAATTACCAAATTTAGCAATTTTAACGAACTTCATAACTTTTATATAGTTTATCACACAAAAATCTTCAAAAGGACCAGATTTTAGAAGTTTAATGAACTTCGTGACTTTTATGTAGTATAGCACACGAAAATCTTCCAAAAGACCAAATTATTGCAAGTTTTACAAACTTCAAGACTTTTATATAGTATAGCACACGAAAATCTTCCAAAATACCAATGTATTCAAGTTTAACGAACTTCGTGACTTTTATGTAGTTGTTAGCTGAAGATTTCGTTTGAGAAGAATGTCCTTCGAAGATTCGGAATTTAAAGGAAGATGGTTACTGATGATCATCTTTGGAGATAAAAATGGCTACTGATGGCCATGCTTCGAGAATGATGTTTAAGTTGGAACAAAGATAGTGAGCACCGAAGCTAAATACGAAAAGAATAGTTTTTGGGACTTAAACGTTTTTGCGAAATATGCGAAGTACTGAAGCTTAGCGTGTTTTCGTGGCATTCTCGATTCTGATTATGTTGCCACACGTCGAAGGGAGATTCAGGCGGGATGATTTGAATTTCGAAATAGTTTATGTAACCGCACGAAGACAAATGGCATCCCTGGATTTTCTGTGGGCAACGTGGCATTAGATTAGTGTAGGACCGTTAGGGTCGAAACTAGTATAAATAAGGGTCTTAATGTTAGGATTCCGTGTGTTCATTTTGTACAAATCACTCACATATTACTCAAGTATCAAGTGTTAAGAGAAAGAGTTCGCTGAGAAATGTACGTATGACACCAACACCAATTTAAATACATGTGTATTTTTCTCTTTATTAAAGTATCTTTCAATATTACTGCATTTCATTTACTTTATGTCATTTATATTCCTGCACTCGTTACTTTCATGTCATTTAAATTTTCAAAGTATTTAACTTCTCTGCACTTTAAGATTCTTGCACTCTTACAGTTTTGTCTTATGTTTTATTTTTAACTTACCCTTCGCTGATGTTATATTTACGTGTATAACAAGGTGATTGCTAATCTTTATTTCTGTGATTAAGTATTTCTTATTTCGAGACACACCAATCATAGACATAATTCGAACTATCATGAATAACAACCTTTTTGACTATGTCCTAGGATCAATCTAGTCGATCCTGCGAGTAACCAAATCAGATTTATTATAGTTTGGAAGACTAGCGGTTGTTTATCGGAAATAACCGTAAACAAATTGGCACGCCCAGTGGGACAGTGTCAAACAGATTGTTATTAATCTATTGTTTTGTTTTGTCTAGAAAATATCAAGACCTTGTATGAACCTTAGGAACGGTAAATTAACAAACAGTGCACAACCGATTCCCAAACGAAGGTACAACAAGAAAATGGTCGTTACGGCCAGTACAGGGGGAGATCAAAATCCCCCACAAAGGTCAGGAACTGGAGCGGCAAATTCTACGCATGTTTCGACTTCTACTCAAGGAGCACAGGGTATATCGGGTCTGACTAGATCGAGACTTACGGATAGTTCCCAGGCTATACCTGAAAATAATGCAGCGACGACAGGGACTATCCCAGTTTTAGTATCGACTACTGCGCCTCCGTCCTCAATTGCGAGCGGAATGCAACTTGCCTCGACAAATGCTGCAAATGAGTTATTTACCCCAGGATCATCCGCGTTCGAATGGAGAACAAACAGTCAATATGGAATGCCAAATCCATACATGACAGGTACACGAGCAGCAGGACCCACATATACTACAAACCCGACAGCGTTTTCGCCAAATGCTGGATCAGTGGGTCGAAGCGCACAAAACACTAGCTTCTCTGCCCAAATACCCAATTTTACCACAAGCAATCAAGCAGCATTCCGACAAGAGATGGACGCAAGTAACCACGATATGTTAGGAACCCTGGCCAGAGAATTAGCGTCAATCCTGAATCCATTAGCAACCAATATTGCCAATGCTAATCGGGAGAATGTGGAAACTTTTCAAAAAATATCTTCTCAAATGAATCGAATGGCAGAATTCATGGGAGTTCAACAACCCAAGCGGAGAAATAACCAATCCTCTTATCGAGAAGGCGATCCCATTCTAGAACGTATCCAAAATGCGGTTCCTCCTGTAACACCCTTCTAATACCCCGCATAAATAATAAACAATAATCAGAGTAAACATGAATAAGGGCATTACAACTTCCAAATAATTAAACAATAATACTCATGTCATGCCATAAAAGAGAACGTCAACTAAATTTATTCAGATCATCATGTTTAACACAGCGGAATTATCTTTAACATCTGAATAACAAACAGCCAAGTCACAGACTTAAAACATCAACATAAAAATCCATCCAAAATAAAAAGAGTTTAACAAGTAACTCTAAACAACGTCCCCAGTGTTACACGACCAGAGCATGACACGGACCCAACTGACTCTAACGAACTACTTGACGAGCTAATCCTCACCAAGTACGAGAGCTACTCCTCAATCTGAAAAATAACAACAGTAAGGGTGAGTCTCATTCACATTTAACTAATGTTATAAGATATAGATAAAAAATAATCATTTCACATGCCATTCACCCAATCACAGTTATGATCAGATTCAAACCATATAATCAGTGAGCAAACAACCAAATTAACACATATTATAACATTGGACAATCTTCCATTCATGTTATAATAGCAAAACAGCCTAATGCAATGCAACTACATGCATGTGGTACCAAAATCTGGGATAACCCAACTCACCGACCCACCATCGCCAAGGATACGGTAACACCCACTCACTAATTCCACACAATGGGAATTAGCTACCACTGATCCACCATCGTCAAGGACCAGCCACATAATGATTATGAATGCATGCATCAACCATAACATGCTCATCGTCCACATACATCGATCAATGTCATAATCATCAATAAAACACATATTTCATACCAACAATATATGTATAATAAACACCAGTTATAACCACAACATCATACAGGTAAGACATTCATTAGTGTACCTATAAACATATCCCACCACAAACAAATAAAATCGGGTGTTTTAAAAATAATTCAAGCCACCACTCAAAACACCATTTGAGTATATAAATTATTTGATTAGCTTCACTGTACTCGAAACGGCACCAAAATCCGGTTTACGGTTTAAAAGTTACACATTTTTAAACTTTTCAAAACGGCCTATCGCCAACAGCACGCGGCGCCACACACAGTTCGCGGCGCGAAACGAATAGGAACTACGCCTTCGCGGCGCAAACAAGGGTTCGCGGCGCGGAACGAATAGGAACTACGCCTTCGCGGCGCAACCAAAGGTTCGCGGCGCGTACTGAACACAACACAACTTCCTGGCTTTCTGCCAAGCAGTTCGCGGCGCCAACTCCTGGACGCGGCGCGAACTGGCGATTTCCAGAACTCCGAATCGCAGAAAACAGCCTGCGATTTTGCCCTTCCTTCACCAATTCATGACCAAACCAATCCCATTCCAACCAGATTTGCATACAGTGAAACAAACACATATTATAACACATTTACAATACATTCAACCATCCAATTATCACCAATACATGATCAATATAATCATTATGCATCAATCCTCCCAAAACCTAACACTTCTATAACCTAAGCACAACCCAATTGATACGAATAACACGATCAAATTCTATCATACTACCTATAATCCCATAATAGAAGATAAATGGAAGAGTCCCCCCTTACCTGAAGGTTGATTCTTCGCTCTTCCTCGGGTCGCACTTCTCCGCTCCTCTTCTCTTTTCACGTTCAGACTCTTCTCTTCTCCTTAGTTCTCTTCCTCTTTCCCACAATTCCTCTAATTTGTGGAAAATAAAATAAAACTATTTTAATTAGTAATAGGGCCTACCAATACACCCCCCCTCTTTACTAAAAGCGACATTGGCCCATCAGTCTCATTATTCCCATTTTTCTCAGTTAACTCAAATAATTCTAATATTTAATCCAAAAATTAATTAAATTAAATAAAGAATTTTATGGGGTGTTACAACTCTCCCCCACTAGAAAAGTTTTCGTCCTCGAAAACATACCTTAGGCAAAGAGTTCCGTGTAGGAGTCCTTCATCTGGCTCTCCAATTCCCACGTGACATTTCCACCGGCTGGTCCTCCCCAAGCTACTCTGACTAATGCTATCTCCTTGCCACGCAATTGTTTCACCTTCCGATCTTCAATCCTCATAGGAAAAGTTTCAACTGTCAGATTATCCTTTACCTGTACATCATCGACTTGGATCACATGAGATGGATCAGCAATGTATTTCCTCAACTGCGATACATGGAATACATCATGCAGATTCGCAAGTGTCGGTGGCAACGCAATGCGATACGCCACTTCTCCAACCCTCTCCGTAATTTGAAATGGACCAATAAAACGCGGAGTCAACTTCCTTGACTTCAGTGCTCTACCAACACCAGTTGTAGGAGTCACCCTCAAGAACACATGATCTCCTTCTTGAAATTCAAGTGTCCTTCTTCTTTTATCATGATAACTCTTCTGACGACTCTGAGAAGTCTTCATCTTCTCCTGAATCATCTTAATCCTTTCTGTTGTCTCCTGAACAATTTCTGGCCCAATCACAACACTTTCGCCAGATTCGTACCAACATAAAGGCGTTCTACACCTCCGACCATACAAAGCTTCAAACGGAGCCATACCAATACTCGAGTGAAAACTATTATTGTAAGTAAATTCGATCAAGGGTAGATAACTATCCCAAGCACCGCCCTTTTCCAACACACAAGCACGCAACAAATCTTCTAGTGATTGAATAGTTCTTTCTGTCTGTCCATCCGTCTGTGGATGATAAGCAGAACTCAATCTCAGCTTAGTACCCAAAGCCTTCTGCAAACCTTCCCAGAATCTGGATGTAAACCTCGGATCTCTATCTGACACGATACTCGAAGGAATACCATGTAAACTCACTATCTTTTCAATATACAATTGAGCCAGCTTCTCCATTGGGTAATCCATTCTCATTGGTATAAAGTGAGCAGACTTTGTCAACCTGTCCACAATAACCCAAATAGCTTCATAATTCTTCACCGTCCTCGGCAAACCTGAAACAAAATCCATAGATATACTATCCCACTTCCATTCCGGAATAAATAACGGTTGCATAGCTCCATACGGTTTCTGATGCTCAATCTTCGACTTCTGGCTAGTCAAACAAGCATAGACAAATTCAGCTATTTCCTTTTTCATTCTAGGCCACCAAAACAGCTTCTTTAGGTCATGATACATCTTGGTAGCACCAGGATGAATACTCAATCCGCTACGATGTCCTTCTTCAAGAATACTCTTCCTCAATTCGGCAATGTCAGGGACACAAACACGGTTACCAAACCTCATTATACCATTCTCGTCGATTCTGAATTCACCTCCTTTATCTTGGTTAATCAGAGTCAACTTATCAACCAACTCTACATCAGTCTTCTGACCCTCTCGGATTTCCTCAAGAATACCACTAGTCAGCTTCAGCATACCCAATTTAACACTGGTAGGAGTGTCTTCACATACTAAACTCAAATCTCAGAATTGCTCAATTAAATCCAATTCTCTCACCATAAGCATAGACATATGCAAGGACTTCCTACTCAATGCATCGGCAACAACATTTGCTTTACCCGGATGATAATTCAGTTCAAAATCATAATCCTTGAGAAATTCTAACCATCTTCTTTGTCTCATATTCAGCTCTTTTTGGTCAAAGAGATACTTCAAACTCTTGTGATCACTAAATACTTCAAACCTTGAACCATATAGGTAATGCCTCCACAATTTCAACACAAATACCACTGTTGCCAACTCTAAGTCATGAGTCAGATAGTTTCTCTCGTGCACTTTGAGTTGTCTCGACGCATAAGCGACTACCTGTTGATTCTGCATTAGTACACCTCCTAATCCCGACAACGAAGCATCACAATAAACAACAAAAGATTCCGCCGGATTCGGCAAAATCAAGATCGGCGCACTAGTCAACCTCTTCTTCAACTCTTGGAATCCTTCTTCACATTTCGAATCCCAGACGAAAGCTTGACCCTTCCTAGTCAACTTAGTTAACGGCGACGCTAACTTTGAAAAACCTTCAATGAACTTTCTATAGTAACCCGCAAGACCAAGGAAACTACGGATTTCGGAAACTGACTTCGGAGCTTCCCACTGAGACACTGCTTCTACTTTCGTTGGGTCAACGGCAATACCATCCTTGGAAATTACATGCCCAAGAAAGCTCACTTCATTTAACCAGAACTCACACTTTGACAGTTTTGCATAAAGTTTCTTTTCCTTCAATAGTTCCAATACCACTCTAAGATGATCCGCATGTTCTTCTTCATTCTTAGAATATATTAAAATATCATCAATAAATACTACTACGAACTGATCCAGATAAGGATGGAAGATCCTATTCATATACTCCATGAAAACCCCCGGCGCATTGGTTACTCCAAATGGCATCACTGTATATTCTTAATGACCATACCTCGTTCTAAATGCCGTTTTCTGAATATCGTCCGTCTTCACCCGAATCTGATGATATCCCGACCTCAAGTCAATTTTGCTGAACACACATGCTCCAACTAGTTGATCCATCAAATCATCAATCCTCGGCAAGGGATACCGATTCTTGATAGTAACCTTGTTCAGTTGTCTGTAATCCACACACAACCTCATTGAACCTTCTTTCTTCTTCACTAGTAACACCGGTGCACCCCACGGTGAGACACTAGGACGAATAAATTTCTTCTCAAGTAACTCTTCCAATTGACTCTTCAACTCAGTCAATTCCGATGCCGACATACGATAAGGTGCCATCGACACGGGACTAGTTCCAGGAATTAATTCAATAGCAAAATCCACCTCCCTCTCTGGCGGTAATTCTCTTACATCTTCTGGGAAAACTTCCGGAAATTCACATACTACCGGGAAGTCACTACTCACCGCTTTCTTTTTCGCTTCCATGGACGCAATCAACATAAAAACGGCAGCCCCGTCCTTCATTGCTTTATCCACTTGTCTAGCCGTCATCTCTAAGTCCTCAACAATGACATCTTCAGGAAAAATAACCGTTTTCGTGAAACAGTTGATATGAACCCGGTTAAATTGCAACCAATTCATGCCCAGGATAACATCCAGTTGTTCCAACGGAAGGCACACTTAGTCCATTCCGAATTCTCTACCAAAAATATCAATTGGACAGTTCAAACAAGCAAACGAAGTAGTCACTGAACCCAACGCAGGAGTGTCAATGATCATACTTCCATTAATATCAGATATTTCCAAATTCAGTCGTTTAGCACAATCCAATGAAATAAACGAGTGAGTTGCTCCAGTATCTATTATTGCAATTAAAGGAGTGCCATGGATAAAACACGTACCTTTAATCAACCGATCCTCTGGAGTAGTCTCTGAACCAGATAAGGCGAACACCTTACCACCAGCTTGATTCTTCCTCGGCTTAGGACACTTAGGACTAATATGACCTTCTTCCCCGCAGTTGAAACAAGTTACAGTGTTCCCTTTGCACTCAATAGCAATGTGACCTGCCTTTCCACATCTATAGCACTTCTTTTCCTCACTTTTGCACTCGTGAATGCGATGTCCAGATTCTCCACACTTGAAGCACTTAATAGGGGCACTAGAGTCTCCCCCACTAGGCTTCTTCCAGCCTCCAACTTTCTGGTTACCCTTACCATATGGCTTACCACGATCCATATGCTTTTTCCCTTTCCTGTCGACTAACTCGCGAGAGTGTGATGACTTCAGTTTAATATTGTCCTCTTCAAAGATTCGGCTGCAGTCAACCAAATCGAAAAACCTGCGAATCCTCTGGTATCTGATACCCTGTTTAATCTCATCACGGAGACCATTTTCAAACTTAACACACTTCGAGAATTCACTAGCCTCATCATTATTGTAGTGGACATAATACTTTGCCAGCTCAACAAACTTGGACGCATACTCCGGCACAGTCATGTTACCTTGTGTCAGCTCCAAAAATTCAATCTCTTTCCTGCCTCTAACATCCTCAGGAAAGTACCTCCGCAAGAATTCTCTCTTGAACACAGCCCAAGTGATTGCAATACCTGCAGCTTGCAGTTCGTCTCTACTAGCCATCCACCAATCATCAGCTTCTTCAGACAGCATGTGAGTCCCATATCTCACCTTCAGATTTTCGTCACAATCAATCACCCGGAAGATCCTTTCAATTTCCTTCAGCCACTTCTAGCGCCTTCGGGATCGTGAGTGCCTTTGAACAACGGAGGGTTGTTCCTCTGAAAACTATTCAGCTGCCTGTCAGCACCAATTCCAGCTCCATTGGCATTCCCTCCCAACACACCAGCAATCATACCGAGAGCCTCAGCAATCGCATCGTCGTTCCTTCCTCCTCTTCCGGCCATTGTTCTGCTAAATATCAAACAATATTTATTAGAACAAGAAGTATCGACAGTGTCAATCTTACACTAATCGCATACGAGGGGTCAACCGACACTAAGACTCTGACTCAAACGACCGACTATGCTCTGATACCACTATTGTAACACCCTTCTAATACCCCGCATAAATAATAAACAATAATCAGAGTAAACATGAATAAGGGCATTACAACTTCCAAATAATTAAACAATAATACTCATGTCATGCCATAAAAGAGAACGTCAACCAAATTTATTCAGATCATCATGTTTAACACAGCGGAATTATCTTTAACATCTGAATAACAAACAGCCAAGTCACAGACTTAAAACATCAACATAAAAATCCATCCAAAATAAAAAGAGTTTAACAAGTAACTCTAAACAACGTCCCCAGTGTTACACGACCAGAGCATGACACGGACCCAACTGACTCTAACGAACTACTTGACGAGCTAATCCTCACCAAGTACGAGAGCTACTCCTCAATCTGAAAAATAACAACAGTAAGGGTGAGTCTCATTCACATTTAACTAATGTTATAAGATATAGATAATAAAATATCATTTCACATGCCATTCACCCAATCACAGTTATGATCAGATTCAAACCATACAATCAGTGAGCAAACAACCAAATTAACACATATTATAACATTGGACAATCTTCCATTCATGTTATAATAGCAAAACAGCCTAATGCAATGCAACTACATGCATGTGGTACCAAAATCTGGGATAACCCAACTCACCGACCCACCATCGTCAAGGATACGGTAACACCCACTCACTAATTCCACACAATGGGAATTAGCTACCACTGATCCACCATCGTCAAGGACCAGCCACATAATGATTATGAATGCATGCATCAACCATAACATGCTCATCACCCACATACATCGATCAATGTCATAATCATCAATAAAACACATATTTCATACCAACAATACATGTATAATAAACACCAGTTATAACCACAACATCATACAGGTAAGACATTCATTAGTGTACCTATAAACATATCCCACCACAAACAAATAAAATCGGGTGTTTTAAAAATAATTCAAGCCACCACTCAAAACACCATTTGAGTATATAAATTATTTGATTAGCTTCACTGTACTCGAAACGGCACCAAAATCCGGTTTACGGTTTAAAAGTTACACATTTTTAAACTTTTCAAAACGGCCTATCGCCAACAGCACGCGGCGCCACACAAAGTTCGCGGCGCAAAACGAATAGGAACTACGCCTTCACGGCGCAAACAATGGTTCGCGGCGCGGAACGAATAGGAACTACGCCTTCACGGCGCAACCAAAGGTTCGCGGCGCGTACTGAACACAACACAACTTCCTGGCTTTCTGCCAAGCAGTTCGCGGCGCCAACTCCTGGACGCGGCGCGAACTGGCGATTTCCAGAACTCCGAATCGCAGAAAACAGCCTGCGATTTTGCCCTTCCTTCACCAATTCATGACCAAACCAATCCCATTCCAACCAGATTTGCATACAGTGAAACAAACACATATTATAACACATTTACAATACATTCAACCATCCAATTATCACCAATACATGATCAATATAATCATTATGCATCAATCCTCCCAAAACCTAACACTTCTATAACCTAAGCACAACCCAATTGATACGAATAACACGATCAAATTCTATCATACTACCTATAATCCCATACTAGAAGATAAATGGAAGAGTCCCCCCTTACCTGAAGGTTGATTCTTCGCTCTTCCTCCGGTCGCACTTCTCCGCTCCTCTTCTCTTTTCACGTTCAGACTCTTCTCTTCTCCTTAGTTCTCTTCCTCTTTCCCACAATTCCTCTAATTTGTGGAAAATAAAATAAAACTATTTTAATTAGTAATAGGGCCTACCAATACACCCCCCGTCTTTACTAAAAGCGACACTGGCCCATCAGTCTCATTATTCCCATTTTTCTCAGTTAACTCAAATAATTCTAATATTTAATCCAAAAATTAATTAAATTAAATAAAGAATTTTATGGGGTGTTACACCTCCGCCTGGTACAACCACTGCTGGTGTGATTCCTCCACAAAGAACAACAACGGTCGAAAGGAATCGGGTAATAGATTTAGAGGCTTCGAATCAAAGAACTGTTCCCGTTCAGCAAGAGTATGAGGAAGAAAGACCCAGATTAAGGGTGGTAGGTAGGAACGAACACCCAGGCGAGGTAGTTCCGAGAGTCAGGAGAGAAAACCTGGCTACAGAGAATAACCTTACTGCCATGATAGAGAGAGTTATGGCCAATAATGGCCTCAGTACTGGACTTCGACGTCCAAATTATACATCCCCCATAGCGGATTATATTATGCAAACAGAATTGCCAAGGGGTACCAAAGTACCCAAATTCACGAAGTTTTCAGGGGACACCAGTGAATCAACGGTGGAACATATTGCCAGGTATCTGACAGAAGCTGGAGATTTAGCAGGAAATGAGGATTTAAGGATTAAATACTTCCCTAGTTCGCTGTCAAAAAATGCTTTTGTTTGGTTCACTACCTTACCCCCAAATTCCATAGATGCATGGGCCCACTTGGAGAGATTATTCCATGAACAATTTTACATGGGTCAAACCAAGATAAGTCTGAAAGAATTGGCTAGCATCAAGAGGAAATTCACGGAGTCTATTGACGATTACCTAAACAGGTTCCGTTTGCTGAAATCAAGATGCTTCACGACTGTCCCAGAGCATGAATTAGTTGAAATGGCTGCAGGTGGCCTAGATTATTCGATTCGAAAGAAACTGGATACTCAGTACCTGAGAGATATGGCCCAATTGGCAGATAGGGTTCGACAAGTTGAACGGTTAAAAGCAGAAAAGGCTAGAGCAAGTAAAAGTTATAAGAAAGAGAGAGTAGCATACGTCGAAGCAGACGAAGTTGATGGCGAACCTTTCGAAGACTCATACGACATGGAAGAGGTCGAAATAGATCTTGCTGAGTTAAAGGAAGCGCCACCCTATGCTTGCAAATTACTCACCCCTTCTAATGGAAGAAATCCAGTAGATAATAATAAAAGTGATGATTCCCTAAGAAAACTTATACATTTGATGTTACTAAGTGTGACAAAATATTCGATTTACTAGTGAAAGATGGCCAAATGATAGTGCCTCCTAATTCTAAAATTCCTCCGTTAGAACAAAGGAAGAAGAGAGGTTTTTGTAAATATCATGGTTTTCTAGGCCATAAAACCTCACAATGTTTTCTTTCAGGGATCTAATCCAGAATGCTATCAAGGACGGACGTCTGAAATTCGCTGACAAAAGCAAGAACCCTATGAAGGTTGACGCAGATCCTTTGAACGTGGCTAACACTAACTTGTGTGAACCACTTGATGTCAACATGGTAGAAGTATCTGAAATTCATGCTGCTGAATCAGAAATAATTTCAGATGGAAAGCAGGCTACTGAAAGCCTAAATGCCAACCCGATCCTCAATGCTGATGTTGAAGGATCCTTCGATGCTAAAACGACGGAAGTTTTGAAAGAAGAAACCAGTGAGGCCACTGAAGACCTCAGGGTGAAACTTCAACAAATTCAGATTTTTGAAACCCCTCCAGCAGTTGTTAACATGGTCAATGTTAGGCGTCCTTTATCTGAAATCGAAGAACTAGAAAAATGGTTGATAAGAGAGAAAGGAAACATTGAGATCCCGCCTAGAGGAAACAGTCTGAAAGATTATCTCTGGGATTGCCATGTAAAGAATGGTGGAAAAAGGGTGATGTGCCCAAGATGTTCAGTTATGAAAAATCGGAGGGTTCAAGCCAATTTCGAGAGGGCCTTGCGAGAAAGATTAGAGCAACCTTGGAGAGGAGGAAACTTGCTGTTGAAAGTATACCCAAGGTCTGAAGAAAGCTTGGTTGGTTTCTTGGTCAGGTGTCACAACGATAATTCTGAAGTTGCACTATGCCCTAGATGTGGTGCAGTCTATGACGAATTGCTAGCAGGATCATTCGAAAGGGTGTATCTTTATATGGGTCGGGAGACTCAGGGACTTCGTCCTAACTTGTTTGGGTTCGACAATCGGACCCCATCGAGAAGGCCTGGCAGCCCACACCCTAGAGCTTGAAGGGTCACATTCAAAGTTCCTGCAGACATATCCAGGGATAGATGGATGCAAGCTGGTGCCAGAACCAACAAATGGCAAAGTTGGGACCAAGGAGGAAGAACTGCAATGGCATATAGGAAGCAATTCCAGACTTCCAATCGAGAGATATACAGGTTGGAAAACTACAAAGGTAAAAATCCTATGTCTAGATCCCATTGGAGAAGGCATCAGAGGATGAAGAAAGCCCAGAGGGAATTCAAACCAAGGGAGGCTGGAGAGTCAAGTAGAAATCAAATCCCAGTGCTGGGGGCATGAACAAACAAACCTCCAATGGAACGCAAGTTATTTGATTCTGAAAATGAGAAAGAAGAGGAAAAGATGCATTCCAGCCTTTGGAAAGAAGAAGATAGAATGACAAATGATTTTGACTCTGATGGAGTATCATCTATAAACCTCAACTGCAATGTTGTATCTGTACTCCCTCATGAGTTTAATCAAGAAACTGAAGTTGAAGATTGTGAAGAGGCTGACGTCGAAGAGATGGCGAAACACAGACGTGTGTGTTACTATGTGCTGAACAATGGTGCAGTTGAAGAGCAGAATGCTTTCTTCGAAAGGCCAGATGAAGGTATGCGAAACCATTTGAAACCACTCTACATAAGGGCTAAGATTGAAAATGTTGGCATTAATAAAGTCCTGGTAGATGGAGGGGCAGCGGTGAACCTAATGCCCCAATACATGCTGAAAAGAATTGGTATGTTTGATACTGATATAAGGCCACATAACATGGTTTTGTCTAACTACGAAGGCAAAATAGGGCAAACCTTGGGAGTTGTCCAAGTAAATCTAACGGTGGGTTCAGTCACAAGGCCAACTATGTTTATGGTCATACCAGCGAAAGCAAATTATAACCTCTTGCTCGGAAGGGAATGGATCCATGGAGTTGCTGCTGTGTCTTCGACAATGCATCAAAGGTTAACCATTTGGAGAGAAGATGGCATAGTAGAGAATACTGAGGGGGATCAGAGTTACTACATGGCTGAAGTTAACCAAGTTAATAAGACTAACTTCGATAGGAACTTGGCAAACATAGGACCTTGCCATGCTGCGGAAGATATATACACCCCAAACAAGAATGTGTTGTATTACTTGTCTTTACACCCAAATGGTTTCCAATGGAATAGGGAAATAATGGATGGCCCAGAAGAAACCGCACCAAAGGAGCATTATCCAACAATACGGCCAACAGGCTGGCATGACGACGTTGATGATGTCTAAATCATCATTTTTCGAAAAGATTTCGGCTTATATAGCCGAGAATAAAAGAAAGACGGCTCTTGAAGCCGAATTATCAAACATGTTGGCTAATGCAGGTCTAAGAAAGGAGGAAACGCCAGATTCGGGGATACATATGATCCCTCAAATACCTGAAGATCCAGTTCGAGTCGAAGAGATCTCAGGAGAAGAGATAAGTCAAAGATTGGATGCAATCTACGACGAAGAGCCTTTGGGTTTCGAGAAAGACCCAATGGGGGCAAGTATCAAAATGTTAGCCCAAGATCCACTCGAAGAAGTAAATCTCGGAGATGGAGATCAGAAGAGGGTAACATACATCAGTGCGAAACTGGCGCCAACGCTGAAGTCAAAAGTCATCACGTTGCTGAAGGAAAATAAAGATTGCTTCGCATGGGATTGTGACGAGATGCCAGGTTTGGGGCTAGATTTGGTCGAATTAAAGCTACCCATAAAGGAAGGGAGAAAGCCCATAAAGCAAACTCCTAGAAGGTTCACACCAGAAATTCATTCAAATATCAAAGCAGAAGTCGAAAGACTTCTACGATGCAAGTTCATCAGAACCACGAGGTATGTCGAATGGATTGCTAATATTGTACCAGTTATTAAAAAGAATGGTTCATTAAGAGTATGCATATATTTTCGTGATCTGAATGCAGCAACTCCTAAGGATGAATATCCCATGCCTGTGGCAGAAATGTTAGTAGATTCAGCCGCAGGCTTCGAATACCTAAGTATGTTGGATGGATACTCTGGGTATAATCAGATCTTCATTGCAGAAGAGGATGTGTCTAAAACAGTTTTTCGTTGCCCAGGGGCAATATGCACCTATGAGTGGGTTGTAATGCCTTTCGGTTTAAAGAATGCTGGGGCAACCTATCAAAGAGCAATGAACTCTATATTTCATGATTTTATAGTAACATTCATGCAAGTATACATAGATGACATCGTTGTGAAATCTGTCTCAGATTACGATCATCTCGATCATCTAAGCCAATCATTCGAAAGAATGAGAAAACATGGCTTAAAGATGAATCCCCTTAAATGTGCTTTCTTTGTGCAGGCTGGAGATTTCCTGGGCTTCGTAGTCCATAAGAAGGGAATAGAAATTAACCAGAATAAAACGAAGGCTATCATGGAAACCAAGCCTCCATCCACGAAGAAAGAATTGCAGTCCTTGCTGGGGAAGATAAACTTCTTAAGAAGGTTTATCTCTAATTTGAGTGGACGCACGCAAGCTTTTTCCCCTCTACTTCGACTCAAGCAAGAAAAGTTCGAATGGCGTGTTGAACATCAAGAAGCTTTTGATAAAATCAAGCAATACTTGATCCATCCACCAATTTTGTCTCCCCCAAATGGGAAGAAGCACATGCGCCTGTATATTTCGGCTTTAGATAATACAATAGGCAGTATGTTAGCACAAGAAGATGAAAATGGCATCGAAAGAGCCATTTATTATTTAAGTAGGGTACTCAATGATGCAGGGACTAGGTATAGTGCAATAGAAAAACTCTGCCTTTGTTTATATTTCTCTTGTATCAAACTTAAGTATTATATAAAGCCAGTTGATATTTATGTTTCGTCTCATTGTGATGTTATTAAACATATGCTATCAAAGCCAATATTGCATAGTCGAATTGGCAAATGGGCTCTAGCCCTTACTGAATACTCACTGATATTTCAACCTCTTAAGGCAATGAAAGGTCAGATTGTATTAGATTTCATTGTTGACCATGCAGTGGTTGAGAACCCTCAACAATATGTAGACTTGAAGCCTTGGAATCTATACTTCGATGGTTCGACTCATAGAGAAGGAACCGGTGTTGGAATTTTGATAATTTCTCCTGATGGAATTCCAACAAAGCTCAAGTACAAGATTGAAGGTCCCTTATGCTCTAACAACGAAGCTGAATATGAAGCACTGATTGCTGAACTTGAAGCTTTGTTAGAATTGGGGGCAACCAGAGTCGAAATTAAAGGAGACTCCGAACTAGTGATTAAGCAACTAACAAAGGAGTACAAATGCATCAAAGAAAACTTGATCATGTACTTTGTCATAGCAAATAGGCTGTTTAAAAAATTTGAATATGTGGAGCTAAATCACGTTTCGAGGACCAAGAATCAAGAAGCAAACGATCTGGCACAATTAGCCTCAGGATACAAGGTATCGAAAGAGAAATTAGAGGAACTGATCGAAGTAAGAGGAAAAGCAATGGCTACCAAGCTTTCCCCAAGTGACCTGGAGAATTCACAATTAGGTTTTGCCAACAAAGAAGAGTTTGAGGTATTAAATATAGACTCTTTAGCGGACACAGATTGGAGGAGTCCAATTGTGAACTATCTAAAAGATCCTTCGACAGACACAGATAGAAAGGTGAAGTATAGAGCTTTATCATATTTTCTGATGGGGAACGAATTGTTCAAGAAAACTCCTGAAGGAGTCTTGTTGAAATGTCTGGGAGAAGCAGAAGCATATTTGGCTCTCTCAAATGTGCACAATGGAGCATGTGGGGCACATCAAGCGGGGCACAAAATGAAATGGCTTCTGTTTCGATATGGAATGTATTGGCCTTCTATGTTAAAAGACTGCATAGAATTTGCGAAAGGGTGTCAGGAATGCCAAGAGCATGCAGGTATTCAACACGCTCCAGCGAATGAATTAAGTTCAATAATAAAACCATGGCCTTTCAGAGGCTGGGCATTGGATCTGATTGGAGAAATTCACCCTAAATCCTCTAAGGGTCAAAAATACATATTAGTAGGAATAGACTACTTCACAAAATGGGTCGAAGCGATACCACTGGCGAACGTAGACCAAGAGGCTGTGATTGAGTTTATTCAGAAACACATCATATACAGATTTGGAATCCCAGAAAGTATAACCACAGATCAAGGATCAGTGTTCACTGGGCGAAAAATGCAAGACTTCGCCAAAGAAATGGGTTTCAAGTTGTTTACTTCTACACCTTACTATGCTCAGGCAAATGGACAAGTCGAAGCAGCGAACAAGATAATAATCGGTCTCATAAAGAAACATGTGGGAAAAAAGCCTAAGAGTTGGCACAAAACCTTGGACCAAGCGCTTTGGGCTTGTCGAACATCTCCAAAAGAAGCTACAAACACTACGCCTTTCCAATTGACATTTGGACATGACGCAGTACTCCCAGTTGAGATATATTTGCAGTCAGTTCGGATACAAAGACAGGCAGAAATCCCTCCTAACATGTATTGGGAGTTGATGATGAATGAATTAGTAGACTTGGACGAAGACAGACTTCGAGCATTGGAGATGATAAAAAGACAAAAAGAAAGAGTGTCCAGAGCATACAACAAAAAGGTGAAAGGTAAAACTTTTATCAATAATGACTTAGTTTGGAAAGTTATTTTGCCTATAGATCGAAAGAATCAAGCACTTGGTAAATGGTCTCCACACTGGGAGGGACCCTTTCGAATCTTGAAAGTATTCTCGAATAACGCTTACGAGATAGAAGAGATAGCAGAAGATCGCAGGATCTTAAGAGTAAACGGGAAGTATCTGAAGAGATACAAACCAAGCATGCATGAAGTAAAAATTGCAAAAACGTAGATATTGGGGTGTACTACGTGAGCCAAAATGGTTGAACTAACACCAAAATGGCTTTGTGTTCAAACGAACATGTATGGCAAATAAAGAAGAAGACAAAGAAACTTCAAAATATCTTCCATTTATATTAAAAGAGTACATTCATTATAGGAAAGGTGGTTCCCTAAACATTGAAGGTCACAAAATCCAAAACATAAAAAACCTAAAGTAAACTACCTCCTAATTGATCCTTTGGTCTAAACCCTCTAGGGGCAACATGGGCAAGCTTTCTGCCTCGAACATGTCCATGGATCCAGAGTTACGCATCCTCCTTATTATTCCCTTTTTGAGGAATATGTAAGATAAGAGCCTTCCATATGGAAGACAGGTTACAGCCCCTTGACGAGCAGCAGCCATGGAAACTGCTTCAACAAGCCCTTTGAAAATCATTAAAGGGAAGTTGATTTTCTTCCCACGAAGGGCACAGAGGATAAATTCCAAGTCCTCCACCATGATGCTGTTTTGATCATGGTTTCGTGGACGAAAGTTACCCACGAGCATTTGATGCCAAACCCTGATGACTTTGGCGCTGAAGGGATCTTTATCCATAAGAGTCCTCAATAGAAGATGAGTAGTCATGTTGAAGCTATTGTCATCAAAGGTCTCACCAGAATTGTTACATCTCATCAGGTCAGAGATGGTGGAGGGAGTGATTCTAATAAGGGCATGTCGAACCTCAGAGACTATAATGGTTCTGCCTTCCGGATCTATGCGTAGAGATGCAAACATCCAGAAGTCTGCTAGCATGTTGGGGTAAACAGGTCCCTCTAGGATTTCATAGTAGAAATCAAGTTCCTGGTTAGCAAAAAGGGCACTGATGCTTATAGAGTTCTCATCAAACTCCTCTTCAGAGATTTTGAACTCCTTTTTTATGCAAGCCCTAATGTTATTGTAAGTGAGAGGTAGCGCCATGTGGAGAAGAAAAAGTTTGAAAAGGGTTTTTCTCAGACTCTGTGTTTTGAGAGAATGCAAGAAGAGAAACGAAGTCTTGGACAAGAGTTTTGAAGCAAGTGTGAAGAAAGAAGTATAATGCTAATCCTTTATATAGACCTGGGGCAATAATAGAACGGTTTAATTTTAATGATTGATTAGACCGTGTTTGGTATTCCAAAGAGAAGTTATGGCTTCCGCCGTTTCCCGCCCTTGGAAGTTGAGATGCAATCATGAAAAACTGGTGCACGCACGTCTTAAAGAGACGTTTTGAAGAAAGTGACGTCATCACTTAATGATGGTTACGGCTAAGGGAGGAGAAACATCAAGTATAGGCTAAAAGGGGTGCGAAGGATAGTCAGGTCACATGCTCACATTTATTAAGATTACTGCGGCAATAAAAATATATTGTGGCAAGATTTGAAGAAATTGCTAGAGTGCTACTCATGATCATTGCAAAATGAAATAAATAGGTAAATTGAAAGACAAAAGGTGCGCATATGTATATTATTCCTGGAGGAATTCGATTACAAAGCAAAATAGGTGCGCATCACAAAATAAAGTACAAAGTTTGAAATGACTAATTGAAATCCCTAGGAAGATTGTCTTTTATCTTCGAATACTGAACCTCCCATGAAGATATGCGAAGTTCAATCAAAGCTCGTTGTTTCTTCAATTCTTCAATTTCGGGCACTAGTTTCTGCGCAGCTTCGAAATGCTGGATTCCTAAATGTGCAACTTCAATCAATTCTTGCTCACTGATTTGTTGAATTGTTGCCTTACGAGATTCAGCCTCTTTTATCTTCTCTTCAAGCTTAATAATTTCCTGCTTCCAGGATTTGATATTCTGCTCACATTCGTCACACTCTTTTTGTTTCTCTGAGCGTTTAAGCTTGAGAGCATCACCCTTCTTCGTTGCATCAGTAACAGCTTTCCAAGACAAACTGTGAGAAGCCACCTTTGTAGTAAGTTGTTCATCAACATTTCGACGTCGAAGAATGTTTGACTGAAGCTGTTCGATCAAAGAACCCAGCAAAACAATCACCTCTGAAACTTCTGTTGAAACCAGAAGCAGATCCACCTTTTTCAAAAGTTGATTCAAGCTATGACCTTTGGTAGGATCCTTACTAAGAATTTCGACAAGGTTGGTTTCGAAGAACTTTTCCTTTATCTGATGAAGAAGACCAGAAGTATCCTCTTTGTCACCAGATTCTGTCTGAACAGTTGGAGAAGTTTCGAGCTCAGAGGACGAAATATTATCAATATTCATCATGGCCTTGAGGAAGCTGAGAGGATCAGTTTGTTTAAGTTGCTCCAAATCGGAAGGGGTAGGCTTTGTTGAGGCAGGCGTCGAAGTAGTTTCAGGAGAAACTATGGTCCCAAAGGGCGAAGTTTCGTGAGGACCAATTGTGGCTAACTTGGAGGTTTCCTCCATAGCATCTTGTTCAGATACAGTATCCTCACTACCAGTTGGGTGGCCAGCTGCATTGTTACTACCTGAACATTGTCGATCTGCTCTTTTCACTTTTGTGGGTAGGTGGAGAATCATCAGTTGAATGGCTTTCTTCGACTGCTGCAGTAGGAATGATAGTCGCAAGAGGCTGAGCGTCTTCGACAACTGGCGAAAGCACGTGAGATTTGTCTTCATGGAGTAATTAGAACATATTATGGTGGGAAGGTTGCAAGAAATCTCGTTGCCATAAGAAAGAACATGCACTTACCTTGGAGATTATCAAGGTCAAAAGTGAGGGTGAAGGCTTTGAGATCAGAAGTGGCTGTGCCAACATCATCCTACAGTCATAAGGTAAAACGTTAACTTAATTGTATAAGTTAAGGTCTATAAAGATGATTATGTCGTGAAATCCAAATACCTTGGTTGGAATGTTATCTGGACTCGATTTGTGACTCTCTACAACAAGAATGTTACTACCACCTTTTAAAGGTGACTCTTCAGAAGATACCTTTTCACCCGGTGACGTAATTTTCGAAGACCCAGATCCCTTTTCTTTTCCTAAAGGAGTGACGGCCTTCTGTTTTTTCTTTTGGGTTTGTCTGGTTCGAGGAGGAGATTTGTCGTCGTCGTCTGAAACGACTATTTGAGAAGCTTTTCGCTTCGAATGTGTCGGAGGCTTCGAGCTCTGAAAATGGAGATTGAATAACGTAAGTATGATTTACAAGATATACAAGCGGAATATAAAGTATGTATATACCGTGGGTTTCTTATCAGTGGTGATAGAGTCACTCCCACTTGGCTTGTTGCTCTTCGAAACTTCAGAAGCTTTCCGCGCAGAGATTTCTTTGATCTTTCTCTTTCGAGTAACGGCTGCAAGTAAAATTGGAATCAGTGTTTCAGTAGAAAAAGAAAAGCTAGTCGAAAGAATGTCTAAACCCAAACCTTCAGGTATTGGAGTCAAGACACGAACATGTTCAAGGTCTTATGGAGATGTCCTTTGAAAGTATCCAGGGTATGCTTAGTCGGGACCACTCGTTCAGCGCGTCTTTTAGTTTGTTCTTGAAGAATTTTAAAAGCATTCCCACACACGAACCAGTCTGGGAAAGGAGGGCTCAAAGCCACACCAAAATCAGAGCTTGGCAGTGAAGGGAATTTTGGAGGATTAAGTTTGAAAGCCACTTCATAACGCAGTTCTGGTCAAACAGACGGGGGCAGTTTCAACTTATCCAGTTTAGCAGAAAACTTTTCACGTAAAATAACTGCAGCTTCATGAACGGTCCGACTAAGATCATCAGGCCTGTAAATAGTTTCAAAGAATTTTTGAAAAGCTTGTATTTCTTTAATATGAGTCGAAGTACCTTTGTGAAAGTTTTCCTGCACATCAGCAAAAGCTTCAGTTAGTTCTCGAGTAAGGCTTTCAGCATCGAAGATTTGCATGGTGTAGTAATCTGTCCACCATTGATGGAAATCTGGAGTAGAATAAAAGGCGGGTTCGAAAGGAATAGGGGAAAGATTGGCAACACCAGCGTATCTGGCAATTTTGGACTCGCATTCTTCTTCAGTTAGATGTAAAGTGTATAGACACATGTGGTTCCTTTTGTCATATAAGCATTTGGGTTTCACCTGGACTAATCCAAACTGTCTTGATACAAGATTTGGTTGGTAGCCAAGAAGAACACATTGGCCCTTGGAGGGTCGAAGTCGGTGATAGAATAGCCTTGGAGTGAGAAAAGCTTCCCAAATGGTCATGGATTCCACCTCCTGATCCTGAGACATTGCTGGAAACTTTCGAGTGAACCATTCGGGACCCACTGTCCTGTTTACGAATGGAGCCATCGAAGGGCTGAATTGATAACGTTGGGCGAACATCATGGTATATGCTAAAAAATGTTCGCGAAGCTTCCCAATCTCTTCTTTTGGAGTGAGCAGAGCCAACCGTGTTCCTTCTACAGTTCGATTTTTTATGTTGGGATCTTCTTCGTTGACAATACCTCGAAATGGGAGGTGAGCTTCGAAAGTAGCATTGAGCCACAGTTGCAGCAGCCAGAAGGGACCAGCGAAAAGTAGGGATCCTGTTGTGTAATTCTTAACAAGGTCTGTTGCTTCACCTAGATTCTCATAGAGAAACCCTAGAATTAATTGGCTCAGGTTTAGTTGTGTTCCAGCATGTAGTTGATTGGCCATACAAAGATACCTCTTTGTTACTTGTATGGACCTAGAACAGAAAACGCATCTCGAGAGCCACAAGGCTAAGAAAGCAATATGCTCTTCATCCGAGACTACCTCATTGTTTTCGTCATGATATTGTTGAATGAACGTAGTGTAAGTAACTGTTGCTTCGTTAAAGTTAATAGTATCAGTATCCATAACATTGGGGTCAAAGGTTTCTCCGATTGGTCGAAGCCCCGTGATAGCAGCTATGTCGAAAAGGGTGGGGGTGACCATTCCACATGGAAGATGGAAAGTGTTATGGGAAGCATCCCAGAAATGAACTGATGCTACTAATATGGTTTGGTTGTATTCTAAACCAGTTTTGGATAATTGGATTAAGTCATAAATGCCCTGTTGTTTCCAGAAAGAAGCCTTGTGTTTCTCTACTCTTGCTAACCAGGCATAGTACAATTCAGGGTCTTTTGCTAGGGGAATTGACCTAAAAACTTTCACAAAATTGGTTACATAGTTTAACCTAATTTTTTCTAGGGTTGAAGAGGTTACAGTCAAAGTATCTTCTGCACCATTAGGATCTGCTAAGACTGGACGGCCATCTTCATCTATCTTGTTCTTACTAACTAAGGGCCTAGTTTTATAATAAGCAGGAAAGAATTTATTCAAAGCAGAATTATTTTCTCCTGGTAAAGGTCCCATGAAGGCATGAGTTTTTCCAGAAAGTTCAAAGGGAATGATTACCTGAGAAGCATAAATGGCGCGCACTTCTGCAGTATTTGGGTTTGGTATGTACTCTTGATCCCCCATCTGTGTAGATTTCTGAAGTTTCAAAGCGGGTTGAAGAATGTTTGAGGAAGACGCCATGAGTAAGTTTGATTTTGGAAATGGGTTTGAATATAACCAGAAACGTTCTTTTCTGTGGAAAGAATGAGGAAATAGAGGTGAAAGTTATATGAAGGTAAGAGTTCAGGTATTTAAAGGTTTAACGGAAACCCTTTCAAATCTTTTGGGTAAAAGCCAAGAGACACGCGGCAGGCGTTGATTTAATCCAACGGCGGTCGAATAGTTGTTAGCTTCACTCCTAGTATATAGGAGTAATGATCATGAAGTAAGACCAGAACGTGGGAATGTAAGTTATGAGTAGACATCTTTGAAAATGACAAGACGTTTTGGAAACAGAGTCATAAATGATTATGATGACAGTCAATGGTCTCGGAACTCTAAAACGAAATCTTGTTATAGCAAGAAACGCCTATTTCTCTTGTTTTTCGAAACAGGCATTTATTGGGGGCAATTTGTTAGCTGAAGATTTCGTTTGAGAAGAATGTCCTCCGAAGATTCGGAATTTAAAGGAAGATGGTTACTGATGATCATCTTTGGAGATAAAAATGGCTACTGATGGCCATGCTTCGAGAATGATGTTTAAGTTGGAACAAAGATAGTGAGCACCGAAGCTAAATACGAAAAGAATAGTCTTTGGGACTTAAACGTTTTTGCGAAATATGCGAAGTACTGAAGCTTAGCGTGTTTTCGTGGCATTCTCGATTCTGATTATGTTGCCACGCGTCGAAGGGAGATTCAGGCGGGATGATTTGAATTTCGAAATAGTTTATGTAACCGCACGAAGACAGATGGCATCCCTGGATTTTCTGTGGGCAACGTGGCATTAGATTAGTGCAGGACCGTTAGGGTCGAAACTAGTATAAATAAGGGTCTTAATGTTAGGATTCCGTGTGTTCATTTTGTACAAATCACTCACATATAACTCAAGTATCAAGTGTTAAGAGAAAGAGTTCGCTGAGAAATGTACGTATGACACCAACACCAATTTAAATACATGTGTATTTTTCTCTTTATTCAAGTATCTTTCGATATTACTGCATTTCATTTACTTTATGTCATTTATATTCCTGCACTCGTTACTTTCATGTCATTTAAATTTTCAAAGTATTTAACTTCTCTGCACTTTAAGATTCTTGCACTCTTACAGTTTTGTCTTATGTTTTATTTTTAACTTACCCTTCGCTGATGTTATATTTACGTGTATAACAAGGTGAATGCTAATCTTTATTTCTGTGATTAAGAATTTCTTATTTCGAGACACACCAATCATAGACATAATTCGAACTATCATGAATAACAACCTTTTTGACTATGTCCTAGGATCAATCTAGTCGATCCTGCGAGTAACCAAATCAGATTTATTATAGTTTGGAAGACTAGCGGTTGTTTACCAGAAATCACCGTAAACAGTAGTATAGCACACAAAAATCTTCGAAAGTACCAAATTTTGAAAGTTTAACGAACTTCGTGACTTTTATGTAGTATAGCACACAAAAATCTTCCAAAATATTAAAATTTACAAGATTAACAAACTTCCTGACTTTTATGCAGTATAACACACAAAAATCTTCCAAAAGACCAAATTTTGGAAGTTTAAGAAACTTATTGACTTTTATGTAGTATAGCACACGAAAATCTTCCAAAATATTAAAATTTGCAAGTTTAACGAACTTCGTGACTTTTATGTAATATAGCACACGAAAAATCTTCTATAATACAAAAATTTTCTAGTTTAAGAAACTTCTTGACTTTAATGTAGTATAGAACACGAAAATCTTCCAAATTACCAATGTATACAAGTTTAACGAACTTCATGATTTTAATGTAGTATAGCACACAAAAATCTTTCAAAAGACCAAATTTTACAAATTTAACGAACTTCGTGACATTTATGTAGTATAGCACACAAAAATCTTCAAAAAGATCAAATTTTGCAAGTCTAACAAACTTGACTTTTATGTAGTACAACACAAGAAAAGTTTCCAAAATACCAATGTATGCAAGTTTAACGAAATTCGTGACTTTTATGTAGTATAGCACATAAAATCTTCCAAATTAGCAATGTATACAAGTTTAACGAACTTCGTGACTTTTATGTAGTATAGCACACGAAAATCTTCCCAAAGACCATGTTTTGAAAGTTTAACAAAACTCTTGACTTTTATGTAGTATCACACACGAAAATCTGCCAAATTACCAAATTTTGCAAGTTTAACGAACTTCATGACTTTTATATAGTTTAACACCCAAAAATCTTCAAAAGGACCAAATTTTAGAAGTTTAATGAACTTCGTGACTTTTATGTAGTATAGCACACGAAAATCTTCCAAAAGACCAAATTTTGCAAGTTTTACAAACTTCAAGACTTTTATGTAGTATAGCACACTAAAATATTCCATAATACCAATGTATGTAAGTTTAACAAATTCCGTGTCTTTTATGTAGCATATAGCACACGAAAATCTTCCAAAATACCAATGTATTCAAGTTTAACGAACTTCGTGACTTTTATGTAGTATAGCACACAAAAATCTTTCAAAATATTAAAATTTGCAAGTTTAACGAACTTCGTGACTTTTATGTAGTATAGCACACAAAAATCTTCCGAAAGACCAAATTTTGGAAGTTTAAGAAACTTATTGACTTTTATGTAGTATAAGCACACGAAAATCTTCCAAAATATTAAAATTTGCAAGTTTAACGAACTTCGTGACTTTTATGTAATATAGCACACGAAAAATCTTCTATAATAACAAAATTTTCAAGTTTAAGAAACTTCTTGACTTTTATGCAGTATAGCACACGAAAATCTTCCAAATTACTAATGTATACAAGTTTAACGAACTTCGTGATTTTTATGTAGTATAGCACACGAAAATCTTCCAAAAGACCAAATTTAACGAACTTCGTGACTTTTATGTAGTATAGCACACAAAAATCTTCCAAAAGATCAAATTTTGCAAGTCTAACAAACTTCTTGACTTTTATGTAGTACAGCACAAGAAAAGTTTCCAAAATACCAATGTATGCAAGTTTAACGAAATTCGTGACTTTTATATAGTATAGCTTAGAAAATCTTCCAAATTAGCAATGTATACAAGTTTAACGAACTTCGTTACTTTTATGTAGTATAGCACACGAAAATCTTCCCAAAGACCATGTTTTGAAAGTTTAACAAAATTCTTGACTTTTATGTAGTATAGCACACGAAAATTTATCAAATTACCAAATTTTGCAAATTTAACGAACTTCATGACTTTTATATTGTTTTACACACAATAATCTTCAAAAGGACCAAATTTTAGAAGTTTAACAAACTTCGTGACTTTTATGTAGTATAGCACACAAAAATCTTCCAAAAGACCAAATTTTGCAAGTTTTACAAACTTCAAGGCTTTTATGTAGTATAGCACAAAAAAATATTCCATAAAACCAACGTATGTAAGTTTAACGAATTCCGTGACTTTTATGTGTTAGAACAAGATTTGTTCTGATCAATATTCTTAGTTTTGATGATAACAATGTATATGAATTTTGTATAAGACAATGTGGTACTCTAATCCTATGCATTTCCATTTCAGGAAATATATTAAGAGTATGCACAAATCAGCGCTAAGAAACTATGGCTCAAGAAGTTCAAGATGGCAACATAAGAACATGCTCTCGCAAGACATTAGAAGATGGTCAAGAAGAATCAGAACATGGTCTAATGAAGCATCAGAAGGACTTTGAGTTGAGAAGCAGAAGCACTGAAGTTCTTATGGTATCACGCTGAGAAGCACTTCAAGGTCAGAAGACAAGAAGATGCTCTGCACCAAGCTGTATTGACTCTGAATATTCAAACGTTGTTTCAACAAATACAAGAATCAGAATCAAGTACAAGATGGCAGGCTACGTTGACTGACAAAAGGAACGTTAGAAGCTAATCAAGGCAAAGTCAGTTAAAGCAGGAAAAGCAAGGCTCGAGGTAGTTGACAAAAGAGTGAAACATTAAATGCAATGTTGTACGGATCACGCAACGCATTAAATGCTCCCAACGGTCATCTTCTCAAATGCCTATAAATAGTGAAGTTCTGATCAGAAGCAAGGTTACAACACTTGAACGCAAAAACGCAAACTTGCTGAAACTTTGTCAAATTCAAATGCTATCTGTCGCTACCGCGAAAATCAACAGATTCGCCACTAACATATTTATCTTGAAAAGGAAGGGAATGCCAGCAAACCACAAAACAAAACAACGGTCTCACGACCAGAGAAAAAGAGTAAAGGAGTCGGTTACGCAAGGGGAAGGTATTAGCACCCCTCACGCCCATCGTACTCGATGGTATCCACGCTTGTGTCTAAAACTATGGGTGTGTAAGCAAACTGCGCCAACCTGGACTAAAATGCATGCAAAATATAGGGAAAAGAAAGAGTTGTACTCGCACGGGCCCTACCCCGCTGCCTACGTATCCGTTTTGTGGAATCAGAGGTACCGTAGCTCGGCTAACTAGTTTCTGTTTGTTTTGTGTTTTTTAGGTGAACGAGTTACATGCACACTCCGCTGCTCGACCTTTGGAGACTTAGGCTTGGGAATGGAGCGGAAATAACAAGTTCTTAAGAAAATAAAATCAAAGAGTTTGGTTTGTGTTTTAAAGGATGCATGAGGAAGACCTAAGCTAAGGGGGGAAAGCTTGCTACCTAAAGTTAGCATACAAAGGGTACCAGTTTAAACTAAACTATCAAACTACGGGGAAAGGCGAAAGCAAACAGATATACACACAAACGAGCTCCGCTCGTAAAGCAAACAAACCAACGACACTGGTCGAATGGTAGAAAGGAGGTCCCGCCATAGCAAAGGGGAGCAGCTCAACCCAAGTCAACCAAGCATCAGACCTCGCGAAAATGATTGGGCCATAGACAAGAGGAGCGAGTTCCTCTCAGCAACCAAGCCGTCACGGATCGTAAAGGAAAATGGTGCGTGCATACACCGAGCATCAACATCGAACGACGTGAGCTATAAGAAAGGCGGGGGTCCGGCTACATGAACCCTTTTCCTGACATACTCGATAACAAGATCTTGTACTGGTTCAGAAGCGAGCAATGCGTAGCGTGCGCATACCGAACAGACTCGATGAGACTAGGCGGGGTTGATTGCTAACCCTTTCCGCATGCCTTCTATGAGGACTTAACGGAGTGCCATATAGGACTTATTACACCGTGACTCCCTGCCGCAAAGCACAAATGTAAACACACCAACAAAAACAGAGCCTTTTTCGAGGGCTTGGCCAGATGCATGTCTAGGTCCTACTTCTCATGTTATAGGATGATGCGGAAAGTGGCAAAAGGGACAAGGAGACGATACCAAACGGATAGCAAATCCGCAATGAACTAGCAAGCGTAAGCAGAGAAGTCCGGAATACTTCGCATAAGCCATCATCAAGCAAAGCAGGTCAGAAAGTGTCGTCGTGAAAATAAATCACGAGCGACATGTGGTACACGTCGAGCATAACCACATGAGCAATCTGCAAGAGAAACAATCCAGACAATACAAGAGTATACATCTCAATGAATGAGAGATCAGGTGACTGGCATCGGAAATAGGTTCGTGTCCCACAAATAAAGTGGGACACGATGCAAATCAAGTCGTAAGACAAATCGCACTGGAAGCGAATTTGTGTCCCACAAATAAAGTGGAACACGAAGCAAGTTGAATCACAATTGAAGACTCTCTCGAAGTATCTCGCACATCTCAGCAAACAAGTCAGTAATAACAAGGAGACACGCACCCGCCATAGAAAATAATAAAAGTTAAATTGTAAATAAATTCTAAAACAAAATCTAACAATATTAAATTGTTTTTATGGCATTTTATCAAAGAATAATAGAACAAGACTATGTACAAAACAATTAAATTCTAATGAGCGAAAGATATTACATGTTTTATTCTTTTTTATCATGTTAACATCTAACAAAAGTATTGTTTTCATGTCATTTTATTCCTTAAGAAAAATAAGAAGAAAAACTAATTCTAATGTGCAAAGAAATGAATTCAAGGAGGGTTTATTGCTGGAAATAGTGCTGCAGAGAGGAATGAGGCGCTAGGCCCAGGGGATTGAGGCCCAAAGTGTTTTTTGTCTATCCAGAAAAAGTGAGCGCTGGGCCTAAGGGATTATGAGCCCAGGTATTGTCTTTTTTTGTTGATCAGATTCTTTTGCCACCAAAAACGGTGGTACTGGGCTCAAATGGAGGTGAGGTTAGCAAAACAGTGAAGGCCCAGTCTAGTTTGGTCCACATTTAGATTTAATAACAGTACAAGTTAACATACTAATCCAGATTAACAACACCAAATCTTATGCTAATTAACACCAGTTCAAATTAATCTGAAAAGAAAAAAATGAAAGAGGAATTTTAGGGTTACATGTTTGTGACGCATCAGCTTCCTTTGAGAAGCTTCCTTCTCTTCACAAAACGCACCGAACGGCGCCGGTGGACTTCTCCGACGAGATCCTCCGTCGCGCTACCGTCTCAACCTCACGCTCTCTCGCAACGCGTTATTCTCAGTTCTCTCCGATCGCGTTCTCGTATCTCTCTCACATCTCAGGAACTCGGTGACGTTCCCTCATTCTCCGACGAGGAACTACAACACCGCCGCGATAACCACAGCACCGATTGCTCTCCTCTCGGTTCTCTCTCGTCAACTCAAACCTCTCGCAATTCAAGTTCTCTTCCTCAATCTCTCGCTCTCGGTTCTCTATTTTTCATTTCGGATTGCGTGGAACTAATTGTGATGTTGATCGATTTTTGAAGCAAGTTCAAGAATTGTTTGCAATTGTGACGATGTGGATCGAAGAATTGCGTGCAGTTGTAGAATCGCATCGTTGCAGGCTCGTGATGATTCGATGATGATTAGGTGCAATGTTGAACGCGCTTTGGTTCGCCGCAAGGTTGCGTTTAAGAGCTACAATGATCTTCGAAGTCAGGTACGGAATCCGTTCGCCACACCTGCGTTGAGCGTTCTTACGCAGATTTGCTTGTGAACTTCAATTAGGTGATGTTGTTCAGGCTATTGAATCGGTGATTATAGATATGATGAAGATTGAAGTGCGATTCCGAGAGAGGTGAAGATGAAGACGCGACAAAGATGAAGGTGAATTCTCAGATTGTGTTTTCAGTTATGATTCTTTTTCTCTTTTGCTTTTTTCCCATTTTCTGATTCTTTTCCCGGTTGGTGAATATGAATGATGATGAAGAAGTCATAGTGATTGATTCTCCGTGAATTTGTGAAGATTAAAGATGATGAAGATTGGAGAAGAGAGGATGAGAGCGATTGAAGGTTCAAGATCGGAGATGGAGGTTCGTTGAGGGATCCATGAATAGAGGTCAAGGTTCTCAGTTTGTTACGTTACTTTCTTTTTCTTTTTTCTGAGTTTTGTTATGAGCCTTTTTTTCTGAGTCTCTCTGAGTTTTTGTTATTTCATACCGAGTTTTCCTTCTTTTTTTTTCATATTTGGTGAACCGGTTCGGTTTTCTTACGGCGCCGACTCCGTTTATTCTTGTGTTGCAGAGCCTGGTTTTATTGCAGGTAACAGCTTGGATTGGTTAACTAGAACATGTCCGGTTCAATTTTATTCACTGAGGAGTATGTGGTTTGAACCGATTTTTGGCATGGATTAAATGGTGAAGCGATGTGATGATCGTGGACCTTGGATGTATTTTGTGCGGTAGTGATACTAGTTTGTGCAGCGAGCTCCTTCAGGTTATAGGACTTTATCACGGGAGCATCTTTGACATATCATAAAGAGACTTGGAAATCAGAAGACTTAAGTATAGAGAAAGTGAAGATGAACTTAGGCCCTCCCTTTTTGTAATTCTTTTGTAGTTGAATTTTGGAATATATGGACATTTTTGAGAATTTTTATAATTTTACTTTTGTAATGGATAACTTTGGTATTTTGTAATGATTTTTGAACTTTGGATGAATAATGATGTATAAATTTTGAAAGAATGAACATATTGTTTTCTTCAAATTGTTATTCAATCCACACGACAAATTCCCACCACTCAAAGTAATCATCTCTTCCAAATTGATCTTTAAATTCCCGCGAAGCTTCTTTTGAATATTGAACAATGAATCTTTTACTTCCACAAGAAATTAGATCAAGATCAATCATGTATTCATTATCTCTGAAGAAACATACAAATCTCATGAATGATTAAAGATGAACATATGAACTTGAGACCTTGAACAAAAGAAACTCTTTTAACTTTTACTTGATTTTTAATCGACGAAATAAACGTCCTTGATAACTTAGAGCACGGAGAAAGAGGGCAAATTTTGGGGTGCAACACTATCAAACTTCATCTTCAACCTCACTTCATTGTAATATCTTAGTGAGATTTAAGCTTAGAACTTAAGAGATATATCACAGTTGTGATTACAGCTTTTTAAGAAGCATTGTAAAACTCTTGTAATTTGTTTACATTCATTTGTAACGGAACTAGAGAAGATCAAGTTGTGATCGGATTCTCTAGAAGTCTTAGAAGGTATCTAAGCATTGTATTCCTAGAGTGATCAAGGTATGATCAGAATACTCTAGAAGACTTAGAGGGTATCTAAGTGGAAAACCATTGTAATCAAGTCTGATTAGTGGCTTAAATCCTTAGTTGAGGTAAATCACTCTAAGGGGGTGGACTGGAGTAGTTTCATTAACAATGAACCAGGATAAAAATCATTGTGCAAATTGTTTTGATCTTAAGAGTTTTAAAGTACACTTATTCAAACCCCCCTTTCTAAGTGTTTTTCTATCCTTCAATTGGCATCAGAACGCCGGTTCTAAGGTGCAAGCACTTAACCGTGTTTAGAAAAGATTCAGGAAGAGAAAAACGTTAAGTCAAGATGGTTGAAACTGCTGCTCCAACATCTACATCTGGCTCTGAACAATATAATGGAAATGGTAACAATGGTTACACTAGACCACCAATATTTGATGGTGAAAACTTCGAATATTGGAAAGATAAACTGGAAAGTTATTTTCTTGGTTTAGATGGTGACCTTTGGGACTTGCTGGTGGATGGTTACAAACATCCTGTGAATGCTGCTGGTGTTCTGTTGTCCAGAAAAGAAATGAATGATGATCAAAAGAAGCAATTCAAGAATCATCATAAATCAAGTACAGTTTTGCGGAATGCTATCTCTCATTCTGAGTATGAGAAGATATCTAACAGGGAAACTGCTCATGATATCTATGAGTCATTAAAAGTGACCCATGAAGGAAATGCCCAAGTCAAGGAGACCAAAGCTCTTGCCTTGATCCAAAAGTATGAAGCCTTCCAGATGGAGGATGATGAAAACATTGAAACAACATTCTCAAGATTTCAAACTCTTACTACTGGATTGAGAGTTCTTGACAAGGGATACACCAAGTCTGATCATGTCAAGAAGATCATCAGAAGTCTTCCCAGAAGATGGGGTCCTATGGTGACTGCATTCAAGGTTGCTAAGAACTTGAATGAGGTTTCTCTTGAAGAGCTGATCAGTGCTCTGAGGAGTCATGAAATTGAGCTTGACACTAATGAACCTCAGAAGAAAGGTAAGTCCATTGCTTTAAAATCTTCAAATAGAAAATGCACTAACGCTTTTCAAGCTGAAGAAGAAGATTCTGAAGAGTCAGAATCAGAAGATGAAGAAGATGAACTGTCCATGATCTCCAGAAGGGTAAACCAACTCTGGAAGAGCAAGCAAAGGAAGTTCAAGAACTTCAAGAGTTCCAAGAAGCCTGAAAGAGGTGAATCTTCTGGAGTCAAAAGATTTGACAAGAAGAGGGTCACTTGCTTTGAGTGCAAGGAGCCAGGTCACTACAAGAGTGAATGTCCAAAGCTCCAAAGGGAAAAGCCCAAGAAGAAGTTTCATAAGAAGAAAGGTCTTATGGAAACTTGGGATGACTCTGACTCATCTGATCAGGAATCTGAATCAGAAGATGAGCAAGCAAACTTTGCGCTGATGGCAAGGTATGAAGATGGATCAGAATCTACATCAGAATCTGATTCTGAAGAAGAGGTATTTTCTGAACTTTCTAGAGAAGAGTAAGTTTCTAGTCTAACAGAACTTCTAGAACTCAAGGCTCACCTTAGTATCAAATACAAAAAGCTGAAAAAGCTATTTGAATCTAAAACTAAGAAGCTTGAAGTGGAGAATTCTGAACTGAAGGAAAAAGTTTTAAATCTATCCAAAAATGTTGGATCTCCTTCTGATTCTGAAAAAATCTACTCCAAGTCTGAACAATATTCTGAAAGAATGTGACTTGAGTTTCAGAAAGTTTTTATCTAGAAGTATTGGCAGAAGTCATCTTGCTTCTATGATATACGCTGTTAGTGGAAACAAGAGAGTCGGCATTGGTTATGAGGGTGAAACCCCATACAAGCTTGAATATGTGGATGATATGAAAATATCATACAAGCCTCTGTATAACCAATTCAAGTATGGCCACTCCCATGATATTAAGCACACATCACATGCCAAAAGCTTTCACATAGCACACACCAAGAAGCATGTGACACAACCCAGAAAATATCATGCAACTCAGAATAAGAATTATCATTCTGTTCCTCCTGTTCTCTATAATGCTAAACCCAAGTTCAATCAGAACTTGAGGAAAACTAACAAGAAAGGACCCAAGAAGTTGTGGGTACCTAAGGATAAGATTATTCCCGTTGCAGATATCCTTGGCTGCAAAGAAGAAAAAGGAAAGCATGTCATGGTACCTGGACTCTGGGTGCTCGCGACATATGACGGGAAGAAGGTCTATGTTCCAAGACCTGGTGCTTAAGTCTGCAGGAGAAGTCAAGTTTGGAGGGAATCAGAAGGGCAAAATCATTGGCTCAGGAACCATAAGTACTGGTAACTCTCCCTCTATAACTAATATACTTCTTGTAGATGGATTAGCTCATAACTTATTATCCATAAGTCAATTATGTGATAATGGTTATGACATAATCTTTAATCAAAAGTCCTGTAAGGCTGTAAGTCAGAAGGATGGCTCAATCCTATTCACTGGCATGAGAAAGAATAACATTTACAAGATTGATCTGCAAGATCTTAAGATTCAGAAGGTTACTTGTCTTCTTTTTGTTAGTGAAGAGCAATGGGTTTGGCACAGAAGATTAGGGCACGCTAGTTTGAGAAAGATTTCTCAGATTAACAAGCTTAATCTAATCAGAGGACTGCCTAATCTAAAGTACAAATTTGATGCTCTTTGCGAAGCATGTCAGAAGGGTAAGTTCTCAAAACCTGCGTTCAAATCTAAGAATGTTGTTTCTTCCTCAAGGCCATTAGAACTTCTGCACATTGATCTGTTTGCCCCGGTCAAAACAGCATCTGTCAGAGGCAAGAAATATGGATTAGTCATCGTAGATGATTATAGTCGTTGGACATGAGTAAAGTTCTTAAAACACAAGGATGAGTCACATTCAGTGTTCTTTGATTTCTGCACTCAGATTCAATCTGAGAAAGAGTATAAAATCATAAAGGTCAGAAGTGATCATGGTGGCGAATTTGAGAACAGATTCTTTGAGATTTATTTCAAAGAAAATGGTATTGCCCATGATTTCTCTTGCCCTAGAACTCCACAGCAAAATGAAGTTGTAGAGCGAAAGAATAGGACTCTACAAGAAATGGCCAGAACCATGATTAATGAAACCAATATGGCTAAGCATTTCTGGGCAGAAGCAATAAACACTGCATGTTATATTCAGAATAGAATCTCTATAAGACCTATTCTAAATAAGACTCCCTATGAGTTGTGGAAGAACAGAAAGCCCAACATTTCATATTTCCATCCTTTTGGATGTGTTTATTATATTCTGAACACTAAGGATCATCTGAATAAGTTTGATTCTAAGGCACATAAATGTTTCCTTCTTGGATATTATGAATGCTCAAAAGGCTACAGAGTATACAATACTGAAACATTGATTGTTGAAGAATCAATCAATATCAGATTTGATGATAAGCTTGGTCTTGAAAAGCCAAAGCAGTTTGAGAATTTTGCAGATTTAGATATTGAAATATCAGAAGCTGTAGAACCAAGAAGCAAAGCATCAGAAGATCAAGTTGTTGCTTCTCTTGAGAATCTAAGTATCTCTGAAGAACCAACTATCAGAAGATCCTCAAGACTCAATGCTGCACATACATAAGATGTCATCATTGGAAAGAAAGAAGATCCTATCAGAACAAGATCATTCCTAAAGAACAATGCAGAAGGTCAATTAGGTCTTATGTCTCTCATCGAGACAACTTCTGTTGATCAAGCTCTTGAAGATCCTGACTGGATAATTGCAATGCAAGAAGAACTCAATCAGTTTACAAGGAATGATTGTGGGATCTTGTACCTAGACCAAAAGGTTTCAATATCATTGGTACAAAATGGGTTTTTAGAAACAAGTTAAGCGAGAAGGGAGAAGTGGTAAGAAACAAAGTCAGGCTAGTTGCTTAGGGCTATAGTCAGCAGGAAGGTATTGACTATACAGAAACCTTTGCACCAGTGGCCAGGTTAGAATCTATTCGCTTATTGATTTCTTTTGCCACTCAACATAACATCATTCTAGATGGATGTTAAGAGTGCTTTCTTAAATGGTTATATAGATGAAGAATTCTATGCCCACCAACCTCCAAGTTTTGAAGACTCTAAGTCTCCAGAACATGTTTTCAAACTAAAGAAATCATTATATGGATTGAAGCAAGCTCCTAGGGCTTGGTATGAAAGATTAAGTTCTTTCCTTCTAGATAATGGTTTTGTAACGACCGTTTTTCTTTAATTATTTATTTATGTGAGTTATGTGAATTAATTGTGAACTATGTGTTAATTATATGCTTAATTAATTTTATGTTGTTTTATTTGGGAATTATTAATAAATAATATAAGATAGTAAGTGTTGTTGGTTATTGGGCTTAAGTTGGTATTAGTAAGTGGGGGGTGCTAGTTAGAGCCCATTAGTAATTTAAGATAGTAAGGGTTTAACTAAAACAAGGGTTTTAGAGGAAATAGAAATAAGAAGTTCATTTGGGGTTTTTGGTGTAAGAAGAGAGGAGAGGAGAGAAGAGGAGAATCTCAAGGCTGAAGATAGAGTTGGCTTCAATTCAAAACCTAAGGTAAGGGTGGGATTCTTTCATGCTAAAGGGATGTATGATGATGTTTTGGGTGGGGTTTTGATTGTATGTTGTTATCCATGATTGTGTAGAAATTGAATAGAGATTGTTAGAGTTTACATTAGACTTCTATGAAATTGTGAATTTAAGTATGATTGATGATGTTATGATGTTAGAAGACCTATAATAGGTGTTATAATTGTGTCTATAACATGTATTCTATTGTTATTCGTGATGCTTGGTGTTTTCCAACTTGATTGGGTTGAGTTTAGGGGTTTTGGGATGGGTTTCGTATACTGTTTTCTGTGTTTGGGGTTTTCTAAAAATCGCCAGTTCGTGCCGCGAACCCTTGTTGGTGCCGCGAACTACTTGGCAGAAACTCAGGAAAATTGGATTCGCTCAGTTCGCGCCGCGAACCCTTGTTGGCGCCGCTAACTGCTTGGCAGGAACTTAGGGATTATTTGATTCACTCAGTTCGCGCCGCGAACCTTGTTGGCGCCGCGAACCCTGTTTTACAGAACTTTTCCAAACTTTGAAATGATGTAACTTTTGAACCGTAACTCCTTTTTAAGTGTCGTTTGAACCTATGCGAAGCTATAGTTGAGACCTTTCTAATGGATATGATTTAGGAATGCTTATAAACCTTTTTTAATCTTTCTTTAAATGAATTTGTTTGATGTTATGATTTGTGTGGTGAAGTGGTGTGTTGTTGTATGATGATGCAACGTAGCGATGTGATTGGGAAGTGGTGAACTACTATAACAGTAGTGATGTTTAGTCGGTATTTGTGATGTATTTGTGAATATCGTGTTTGTATGGATGTTGCATTTAGTGAGTCACGTCCATTGCATTAAGAGACGGTGGCCTTAATGGTAAAAAGTGACGGTGGCCTTAATGGCAATTAGCGATAGTGTGCCCAATGGCAAATCTTGAGATGTGGGAGTTTTACTCTAAATGGTACCACATGCATTTGCATAAGTCGAGTCACATGTGAATTGCATTTGAGTCTTATTTGATTATGATATTGTGACTTAATGAAGATATGATTGTTAAGACGTGGTGACTTGATGATGAGATGTTTGTTGTGATTGTGTTGGAATCTTACTCATGAATTATATATATTGTCATAGTTGAATTGATGACATTTTTGCCGTTTCTTAAGTTGATTATGTGATGTGAAATTGTTGTATTGAGCATTGTGATGAGAAGTGGTGACCAATGTATGATCTTTTCTCTTGCTTTGAATATTATCATATGTTTCTTTATAATGAATGATATCTCACCCCTTATGTTTGAATGTTACCCTCCGTTGGTAACATGCAGGTAACAACATGGAGTAGCTGTGTACCTTATAGCTCGAGTCGGTGTGTCAATGCTCTGATACGTAGCACTCGGGGGGGATGTTTGCGATACTTGCTTGTGTCTTGTTTTATGTTGAATATCTTTTCTTGAACTTTGATGTTATGTCTTGTGGAGACGTTTTGGACCTATTGTGCCATGTTGATAAGAATATAAGATTTGGATATTGTGTTGTTAATTGAATTCCGCTGCAATATGATGAAGTTGTTTGGATTTATATGTCCGATGAATTATGAGTTTCCTCCGATATAAGTGTTATGTATCCATGTACTTTGAGCATGAATTGTAGTTTTGTTTAAGTCGAATATGTGACGCCTCAAATTAGTTGCTTGTTTCGATGTTTTATGCTTTGTTTTCTCTTATTAATTGAGGGGTAGATTTGGGGTGTTACAATAGTGGTATCAGAGCAGGTCGGTCTTGTCCGGCCATGTGTCGTGTCGTAGTGTAGTATAACAAGCTTATATTGTTGTTTGTGTTGATTGCTTTTGTGTTGTAGTGAAGACTTGTGATGGCTGGGAGGAATGATGCTACAATAGCTGCTGCTTTGGAAGCAATGGCTCAAGCTTTGGAGAACCAACCGAATGGTGGAGAGAATGCTGCTTCTCGGAGTTTGGCTACCTTCCAAAGAGAGAACCCTCATGTGTTTAAGGGAACTTATGATCCTGATGGCGCATTGACATGGCTTAAGGAGATTGAGAGGATTTTCCGTGTCATGGATTGTACTCCTGAACAGAAGGTTCGGTATGGGACTCATATGCTAGCAGTTGAGGCGGATGATTGGTGGCTAGAGACCCGTAGGAGATTGGAAGCAAGTGGTGAAGAGATCTCTTGGATTGTGTTTCGCATGGAGTTCTTAAGGAAGTACTTTCCTGAAGATGTCTGTGGCAAGAAGGAAATTGAATTCCTTGAGCTAAGTCAAGGGAACAAGTCTGTTGTGGAGTATGCTGCTAAGTTTGGTGAATTGGCTAAGTTTTACAAATACTATGATGGGCCGAATGGTGAGTTTTCCAAGTGCATTAAGTTTGAGAATGAGTTGCGTCCGGAGATTAAGAAAGCAATTAGTTACTAGAAGATTCGTATCTTTGTTGACTTGGTTGATTGTTGTCGGATCTATGAAGAGGACAACAATGCTCATTATCGTGTGATAACTGAGAAGAGGGGAAAGGGTTATCAAGGTCGTGGTAAGCCTTATGACGCTCCGAGTGGAAAGGGTAAGCAGAAAGTTACTGATGGCAAGAGAACTAGAGGGGGAGATGCACTTGCTAGTGTTACGTGCTTCAAGTGTGGCAAGGTTGGCCATAAGAGCACAGTGTGTACTGCTGATGCCATGAGGTGTCACCGTTGTGGGGAGATTGGACATACGTCACCTGCTTGCAAGCATAAGCAGATGGTGTGTTTCAACTGTGGTGAAGAAGGACATATTGGAAGCAAGTGTCAAAAGCCAAAGAAGGAGCAATCTAGTGGAAAGGTGTTTGCCTTGTCGGGAACTCAAACCACTAGTGAGGATTCACTCATCAGAGGTACTTATTTCATTAATAGAATTCCTTTAATTACTATTATTGATACCGGTGCTTCTCATTGCTTTATATCTGTTGATTGTGTTAAACGATTGGGTCTTGTGTTGTCTGCTATGAACGGAGAGATGGTTGTCGATACTCCGGCTAAGGGTTCGGTGACCACTTCTCTTGTGTGTTTGAAGTGTCCTGTGTCGATTTTTGACAGAGACTTCCTTGTTGATTTTGTGTGCTTGCCGTTGAGAGGTTTGGATGTGATCTTAGGGATGAATTGGTTAGAGCATAATCGTGTTCACATCAATTGCTATGATAAGTCTGTGAGGTTTTCTTCTCCTGAAGAGGAAGGTGTTGAGTTCTTGTCGGCTAGTCAGTTGCGTTTGTTGGTGAAAGAGGATGTTCAAGTGTTTGCTTCGGTTGCATCAATGTCTGTTGAGAACCAAGCAATCATAGAATAATTGAAGGTGGTGTGCGATTGTCATACCCCAAAATTTGCCCATACTATTTCTCTTATACAAAGTCAAATCAGTACATAAAGCTCTGAGACACACTCTCCTATGCAAGGCTTTGAAACTAGGGTTTGGTCTGCTCAAAGGAAAATCAGTGAATCAATGGCTCCAAGGCATCCTATATGGCTCAATATATCCCACACTATCTCCATGACAAGTATCAAGTCTCAATTCAAGGGATTGGTCACTCAATTGTTTAGAAAGTCAACAGTCGACTAGGTTAACCTAAAAGTCATATGTGGTCAAAGTAAAGTCAAAACTCCTGATTTTTTGTCAAGATCCTCATATTAAAGTATCCTTCACCATTTGATCAAGAATTGATCATGGTTCATCAAGGAAAGATCAAAAATCAACAAATCAAAAAGTTTCTAAATTAGGGTTTTGTATAGGAAAAGTCAACTGAACTTTGACCAGCCATAACTTTCACATGGAACATCCAAAATTTTCTATCCAAAGCTCATATTGAAGGAAATTTGATTCTCTACAACTTTGTCTCTCACATGTCAAGCCTAAAAATGCTTCATTTGAGAGATATGGACCAAAATATTACAGGTCCTTTTCAAAAGTCAACAAAAAGTCACTTTTTTCAAAAAGACATAAAAGGAGCATGGAAAATAATTTTGATATGAGACCACAAGTCATCTAAAGCCTCAAACCCAATTGCCACGAAATTTTGGCTTTTATTTGATTTTATATAAATTTTTGATCATTTAAATATGATAATTAACTTATATAAATCATGAAAATCAAAATATTCAATCAAAGAGCCAATTCCAATCAAATCCAATCTTTATGTAAATCAAAAACCTATCAAATTTCGTGCATATCTCATATGGAATAATTGGATCAAAATTTGTCCATAATTAGAAAGATTTTTCAATCAAATTTTCTCTAATGGCAATCAAAGATTTAAAAGGATTCAAGCCAATTTTTTTTAACCTAATATCTCCTCTATAAGTACAGGAACAGAGCCAGATGTTAGGGTTCACTAATTTGCAGCCATAGAATCCAAAACCCGAGTTCAAAGTTCACCAAAAATTTCAAACTACAATTCTGCATTACAAATCAATTCAAGGCGTTTGATCGGTTCCAATACGTTCCTTGGACGTCACTGAAGCTATTCCAATTGTCACACGCAAGCCAAACACTCAGAATCAACCTCTAAAAGCTTCACGGTTTGCTTTTCTTTTTCTCTTTGATTTGCATAAAACACGCATCCATAATCAAATCTAATTGCATATATTTGTTCTATGTGATATACTGAACAATTCTGGATGTTTAATTATGTTTTGGTGCTGATATGAAGAACATGCCATGTTAGGGTTCATGTTCTTAAAATTGGGGTTTTTAATTTAGTGCAAATCAGGGTGTGAAACTGGTACAGGAACGTTCGCATGGCCAAGACGAAGCCAGTGGTGGTTTCACTTTTTATTTTCTGTATGCGTATGTGTTGGTTTGTGGTTGAACAGGTGTAAAAGATAGAGTTTCTACAACTCTCCATAAAACAGCGGTGTAAAAGGATCTGCAACAATTTTGGGTGAAGAAGACGACCAGGTGTCGTCCTACGATTGGCCCGTTTGAATGTGTTTGCGCGCCTTTTTCTTTTTGCCCAAAGTTGGATCCAGTGTGTCATGGTTCACACAAAGGTGGTGCGCCCTCAACCTATTAACCATCAGATTGTTCCAGCTTGTGATCCAACGCACTTGGAGATGCAGGTTCACCATATTCCTCCCCTGGTGCGCCACACTGAATCAAAAGTTAAGTATTTTCCAATTTTTTTTTATTTTTAATTACATAGCCTTTTCTATTTTTTTTAATACATATATATTATTTTTCTTCAAATAAATTTGTTTTGTATGTGTATAAACTATATAAAAACTTTATAAAAAACATTTTAATACTTATTATTTATTTATTTTATATAATATTTAATATATATATTATTTATAAAATAGATTTAAATTGGTTTAATTATTAAAAACCTCTAAAAATTCATATTTATTTTTATTTAAATTTCAAAAATTCATAAAAATTATTTTTACACTCGATTTTATTTTCTTATCCCGATTTAAATAATTAGGTCGCAAGACCAATAATTAATTAAATCGTTCGTATTTTCTTATTTAATTTGTACCCTAATCAGGGTTTAAAACAATCAGTCCATACACTGAAAATATCTGTTTTTCTGTGCCTTTTTCAGGGTTACTCTTCGAATACACTCCAGCTACGCGCCACGTCAAATACAAAGCTAAGTATTCATTTAAATTTCAAAGTCTATTTTGTTTCCTTTTATTTTTAGGGTTTACCCTTTAAACCTCTTTTGAAACTGTGCATACATTCACCTTTTCTGCCTTTGCCATTTTCAGTGTTAACCCCGAGGCTTCCTCCGACCGCCAACCATGTCAGATCAAATTCAAAGCTAAGTACTTATATGTTATTTATATTGAATTTCTTTATCTTTTTATTTTTAGGGTTAGCAATGTTCGCCTCCGAACTGATAATGCACCCACCCTATTTCTGTTTGCCATTTTTTTCACTTTTTCAGAGTTTGCCAAACACCAAAGCTTCGCATAGTCGGTAACCCTAAACACTAATTATTACTTATGTTAGACTTATTTGTTTATTACTCCGCTGGTTTCAATTCCCCTTTCCTCCGCTGGTTGCAATTTCCCTTCCCCCATTATCACTGTTAATATTAATTGTTGTGGTAGTAATTTTAGGGAGTGTAACTCTGAACTGAATTAGAATCACTTAAACTTGCAAGATAATATAACTGAATATAATCACGTGATTGGTGCACACACGCACACTTTTGGGTAAACCTCTCTGTTGCCTGTTGCCTGTTGCCTTGTTGCCTTGTGTTTTTGTAGAATAGTCAGTCCCTCGAATACGAGGATACCTCAGCCATGTTGCCTCGATTAAGATCATGGTCCCTAATGATGCTGCCTTCGATACACATGATCTCGACCCTCGGAAGTTGCCTACGAAAAGGCTGAGGTATCCTCTGGCTGCCTACGAAAAGGCTATTCTGATCCTTCCCTTAGACTACCTGCCTCTCTATGGCATGGGTCAGTCTTATGGTGAACGATAATGCGACGACCCTTCAACCTCCAAATGAAAGGCTTCCTGCCCTCTTATGGCAAGGATAGACTCTTTCACCCTGAAAGGCTAAAAGAAATTTTTTATCAACTATCAAGGTAATTTGCCCTTAATTGCATGCTTTGGTTTAAATATTTTTCCTAAACATTTTCAAGGCTACGCTCATTTACGACTAAATTCCTTGTCTCTTCTTCTACATTTCTTTTCAAAACAAGCAAAGCAATTAAGAGCCCATGGAAAACCATGGATGCAAAGGGTGCCTTACACCTTCCCTTTGCATAATTACCCCCCGAACCCTATTTTATTTAAAAGGTTTTTCCTGTTCTTTTGGCCTTTCTGATTAAATTTGGATAAAATAAAAGTCGGTGGCGACTCTTGCTATCCGTACATTTCGAAAAAGTCAGTTCACCGTATTACAGCGATTTTCCTGAAGTTTTCTTTGATGAAATTCCTGATGTACCGCCTGAGAGAGAAGTTGAGTTCTCTATTGAATTGGTACCTAGTACTAGACCTGTGTCTATGGCACCGTACAGGATGTCTGCATCTGAATTGTCTGAATTGAAGAAGCAGTTGGAAGAATTGCTTGAGAAGAGGTTTGTGAGACCTAGTGTGTCGCCGTGGGGAGCTCCAGTGTTGTTGGTTAAGAAGAAAGATGGAAGTATGAGACTTTGCATTGATTATCGTCAGTTGAATAAGGTGACAATCAAGAATAAGTATCCACTTCTAAGAATTGATGACTTGATGGATCAATTGGTTGGTGCTCGGGTGTTTAGCAGGATCGATTTGAGGTCGGGTTACCATCAAATTAAAATGAAAGATGAGGACATGCAGAAGACGGCTTTCAGAACACGTTATGGACATTATGAGTATTCCGTGATGCCCTTCGGCGTTACGAATGCACCTGGAGTATTTATGGAGTACATGAATCGTATTTTTCATGAGTATCTGGATCGTTTTGTGGTGGTGTTCATTGATGATATTTTAATTTACTCTAAATCAGAATCAGATCATGCTGAGCATTTGAAGTTGATATTGCAAGTCTTGAAAGAGAAGAAGTTGTATGCTAAGTTATCCAAGTGTGAGTTCTGGATGAAGGAAGTTAGTTTTCTGGGGCATGTCATTTCTAGTGATGGCATCGCAGTGGATCCGTCTAAAGTTGATGTTGTGTTGAGATGGGAAACTCCTAAGTCAGCTACCGAGATTCGAAGCTTTTTGGGACTAGCTGGCTATTATAGAAGGTTCATTGAAGGTTTCTCTAAGTTAGCCCTTCCGTTGACTAAGTTGACTTGTAAGGGTAAGGCCTTCGTGTGGGATGTTTCTTGTGAAGATAGTTTTACCGAGTTGAAGAAAAGGTTGATGTCGGCACCGATTTTGATATTGCCTAATCCAGAAGAATCGTTTGTGGTTTATTGTGATGCTTCTAAGATGGGTTTAGGAGGTGTGCTCATGCAAAATGGTAAAGTTGTTGCTTATGCATCAAGACAGTTGAGAGTTCATGAGAAGAACTATCCTACGCATGATTTGGAACTTGCTGCTGTAGTGTTTGTGTTGAAGATTTGGAGACATTATCTTTATGGTTCTAGATTTGAAGTCTTTAGCGACCATAAGAGTTTGAAGTATCTGTTTGATCAGAAGGAATTGAATATGAGGCAACGAAGGTGGTTAGAGTTATTGAAGGACTATGACTTTAGTTTAAATTATCATCCAGGAAAAGCTAATGTTGTTGTCGATGCCTTGAGTCGCAAGACTTTGCATATGTCGACAATGATGGTTAAGGAGTTAGAATTAATTGAGCGATTTTGAGACATGAGTTTGGTATGTGAAGTGACCCCTAAGAGTGTTCGATTGGGTATGTTGAAGATTAACAATGATTTTCTGGATAGTGTCAGAGAAGCCCAGAAGTTGGACGTGAAATTGGTTGATTCAATGATTGGAGTCGATCAAGCTGAGAAGGGTGATTTTAAGTTATATGCGCACGGTGTGTTGAGATTCCGTGATCGGATTTGTATTCCTGATGATATGGATTTGAAAAGACCTATTCTTGAGGAAGTTCATAGGAGTAATCTGAGTATTCATCCCGGAGCTACGAAGATGTACCAAGATTTGAAGAATTTGTTTTGGTGGCCTGGAATGAAGCGTGACATAGCTCAGTTTGTGTATGCTTGTTTGATTTGTCAGAAATCGAAAGTGGAACATCATAAGCCTGTTGGATTAATGCAACCATTGGAAGTTCCGGAATGGAAATGGGATAGCATTTCTATGGATTTCGTGACGGGTTTGCCGAATACCATGAGAGGACATGATTCGATTTGGGTGATCGTTTATAGGCTTACGAAGTCTGCTCATTTCATACCTATTAACATCACTTATCCAGTTACGAGGTTGACGGAGATTTATGTCTGCGTGATTGTGAAGTTGCATGGTGTTCCTTTATGTATTGTTTCGGATAGAGATCCGAGGTTCACTTCAGATTTTTGGAAGAGTTTGCAAGAAGCGTTGGGTTCTAAGTTGAGTTTGAGTTCGGCGTATCATCCTCAGACAGATGGTTAAACGGAAAGAACGATTCAATCTTTGGAGGATTTGCTGAGATCTTGTGTTCTTGAGCAAGGAGGTACGTGGGATACTTATCTTCCATTGATAGAGTTCACTTACAACAATAGTTACCATTCGAGTATCGGTATGGCACCGTTTGAAGCGTTGTATGGTCGGAGGTGTAGGACTCTGTTGTGTTGGCATGAATCGGGTGAGAGTGTAGTACTTGGACCTGAGATTGTTCGAGAAACTACCGAGAAGGTGAGGTTGATCCGTGAGAAGATGAAGACTTCGCAAGGTAGGCAGAAGAGTTACCATGACAAAAGGAGGAAAGCTTTAGAATTCCAAGCTGGTGATCACGTATTCTTGAGAGTTACGCCGGTTACCGGAGTGGGGAGAGCCTTGAAGTCGAAGAAGCTCACTCCTCGTTTTATTGGACCGTATCAGATTTCAGAGAAGGTTGGTAATGTGGCGTATAGAGTGGCTTTACCGCCTAATCTTTCGAATTTGCATGATGTGTTTCACGTGTCGCAACTTCGGAAGTATATTTCTGATCCTTCACATGTAATTCATATGGATGATGTACAAGTGCGGGATAATCTCAAAGTGGAGACTATGACGATAAGAATTGAGGATCGCGAAACGAAGGCGCTTAGAGGAAAAGAGATTGCCTTGGTGAAGGTGGTTTGGTCGGGAACTACCGGTGAAAGTATGACGTGGGAATTGGAGAGCAAGATACGCGAGTCGTATCCCGAGTTATTCGATTGAGGTAATTTTCGATGACGAAAATATTCTAAGTGAGGGAGACTTGTAACGACCGTTTTTCTTTAATTACTTATTTATGTGAGTTATGTGAATTAATTGTGAACTATGTGTTAATTATATGCTTAATTAATTTTATGTTGTTTTATTTGGGAATTATTAGTAAATAATATAAGATAGTAAGTGTTGTTGGTTATTGGGCCTAAGTTGGTATTAGTAAGTGAAGGGTGCTAGTTAGAGCCCATTAGTAATTTAAGATAGTAAGGGTTTAACTAAAACAAGGGTTTTAGAGGAAATAGAAATTAGAAGTTCATTTGGGGTTTTTGGTGTAAGAAGAGAAGAGAGGAGAGAAGAGGAGAATCTCAAAGTTGAAGATAGAGTTGGATTCAATCCAAAACCTAAGGTAAGGGTGGGATTCTTTCATGCTAAAGGGATGTATGATGATGTTTTGGGTGGGGTTTTGATTGTATGTTGTCATCCATGATTGTGTAGAAATTGAATAGAGATTGTTAGAGTTTACATTAGACTTCTATGAAATTGTGAATTTAAGTATGATTGATGATGTTATGATGTTAGAAGACTCATAATAGGTGTTATAATTGTGTCTATAACATGTATTCTATTGTTATTCGTGATGCTTGGTGTTTTCCAACTTGATTGGGTTGAGTTTAGGGGTTTTGGGATGGGTTTCGTATGCTGTTTTCTGTGTTTGGGGTTTTCTAAAAATCGCCAGTTCGCGCCGCGAACCCTTGTTGGCGCCGCGAACTGCTTGGCAGAAACTCAGGAAAATTGGATTCGCTCAGTTTGTGCCGCGAACCCTTGTTGGCGCCGCGAACTGCTTGGCAGGAACTTAGGGATTATTTGATTCACTCAGTTCGCGCCGCGAACCTTGTTGGCGCCGCGAACCCTGTTTTACAGAACTTTTCCAAACTTTGAAATGATGTAACTTTTGAACCGTAACTCCTTTTTAAGTGCCGTTTGAACCTATGCGAAGCTATAATTGAGACCTTTCTAATGGATATGTTTTAGGAATGCTTATAAACCTTTTTGAATCTTTCTTTAAATGAATTTGTTTGATGTTATGATTTGTGTGGTGAAGTGGTGTGTTGTTGTATGATGATGCAACGTAGCGATGTGATTGGGAAGTGGTGAACTACTATAACAGTAGTGATGTTTAGTCGGTATTTGTGATGTATTTGTGAATATCGTGTTTATATGGATGTTGTATTTAGTGAGTCACGTCCATTGCATTAAGAGACGATGGCCTTAATGGTAAAAAGTGACGGTGGCCTTAATGGCAATTAGCGACGGTGTGCCCAATGGCAAATCTTGAGACGTGGGAGTTTTACTCCAAATGGTACCACATGCATTTGCATAAGTCGAGTCACATGTGAATTGCATTTGAGTCTTATTTGATTATGATATTGTGACTTAATGAAGATATGATTGTTAAGACGTGGTGACTTGATGATGAGATGTTTGTTGTGATTGTGTTGGAATCTTACTCATGAATTATATATATTTTCATAGTTGAATTGGTGACATTTTTGCCGTTTCTTAAGTTGATTATGTGATGTGAAATTGTTGTATTGAGCATTGTGATGAGAAGTGGTGACCAATGTATGATCTTTTCTCTTGCTTTGAGTATTATCATACGTTTCTTTATAATGAATGATATCTCACCCCTTATGTTTGAATGTTACCCTCCGTTGGTAACATGCAGGTAACAACGTGGAGTAGCCGTGTACCTTATAGCTCGAGTCGGTGTGTCAATGCTCTGATACGTAGCACTCGGGGGGGATGTTTGCGATACTTGCTTGTGTCTTATTTTATGTTGAATATCTTTTCTTGAACTTTGATGTTATGTCTTGTGGAGACGTTTTGGACCTATTGTGCCATGTTGATAAGAATATAAGATTTGGATATTGTGTTGTTAATTAAATTCCGCTGCAATATGATGAAGTTGTTTGGATTTATATGTCCGATGAATTATGAGTTTCCTCCGATATAAGTGTTATGTATCCATGTACTTTGAGCATGAATTGTAGTTTTGTTTAAGTCGAATATGTGACGCCTCAAATTAGTTGCTTGTTTCGATGTTTTATGCTTTGTTTGCTCTTATTAATTGAGGGGTAGATTTGGGGTGTTACAGGTTTCACTAGAGGAAAAGTGGATACTACTCTCTTCTGTAAAACATTTAAGAAAGATATTTTAATTTTTCAAATTTATGTTGATGATATTATTTTTGGAACATCTAATGCTACACTTGGAAAGGAGTTTGCTAAGTCTATGCAGGCTGAGTTTGAAATGAGCATGATGGGAGAACTCAAATATTTTCTTGGGATTCAGATCAATCAAACATCAGAAGGAACGTATGTTCACCAAACCAAGTATGTGAAAGAACTTCTGAAGAAGTTCAATCTTTCTGAAAGCAAATAAGCAAAGACTCTTATGCATCCAACGTGTATCTTAGGTAAGGATGAGGTAAGTAAGAAGGTAGATCAGAAGTTGTACAGAGGTATGATTGGATCTCTTTTATATCTTAATGCTTCTAGACCTGATATTCTATTTAGTGTTTGTTTGTGTGCTAGATTCCAATCAGATCCCAGAGAATCTCACTTAACTGTTGTTAAGAGAATTCTGAGGTATCTGAAAGGTACTACTAATGTTGGTTTAGTCTACAGAAGATCTGAAGAATACAACTTAGTAGGATATTGTGATGCTGATTACGCTGGAGATAGAATTGAAAGAAAGAGTACTTCTGGAAGTTGTCAATTTCTTGGTAGTCATCTGATCTCCGGGTACAGCAAGAAGCAAGCTACCATCACCCTATCTACTACAAAAGCAGAATATGTTGCTGCTGCTGGATGTAGTACACAGATGCTCTGGATGAAGAGTCAGCTAGAAGATTATCAGATATATGAGAGTAACATTCCTATCTTCTGTGATAATACTTCTGCTAAATGTTTATCTAAGAATCCTATCTTACACTCTAAAGCCAAACATATTGAGATTAAACATCATTTCATTAGGGATTATGTTCAGAAGGGTGTTCTTTCTTTAAACTTTGTGGATACAGACCAATGGGCTGATATCTTTACAAAACCCCTTGGTGAAGATAGGTTTAAGTTCATTCTGAAGAACATCAGTATGGACTTATGCCCAGAATGAGAAGATGAGAAGTTCTGACGTATGGATTAGTTTTGAAATGATTTTGTTTTCTTATAAGAAGTTTTGATGATGATCAATTAGAAGTTATGATTCTGTTATTACTATCGTTTCATTATCTAAGTTGATTCAAAAGTTATTTTAAAGCAAAACAGCTGTAACTAGCTTTCCAAGTGTTAAACACGTGTCTACTCTATTTGGACAAGCATGCGTGCAGTTGAGGAGACGTCGCCCTAGGTAACTGTGCAAATCACTTCTTTTATCATATTCTCTCTCCTAACGTCACTCTTCATTAAATGCAATTTGTCATGTCATTCAAACACTTAAGTGCATTTCTTTTCAAATCTGTTTTTCTTTTTAAACACTCCTTCAATAATAATTTCATCTTTTACATTCTCTCTCTTCATTCATTGTTTCTTCATTTTCATCTCTCTCTCTCTCTCTCTCTCTCTCTCTCTCTCTCGAGTTTCTTAATTGTTGCATAAACCCTAAGTTCTAAACCGAATCTCAGAAACCCTTCATGCTTTCATCTTCAAGCAATCAACCAAAAATGTCGTCCGCACATCTTGTTCAACATAAGTTTGGTTATTGTCCTCTGAAGACCTGCTCCATTCCAACAACTGAACTGGAAGTATTATGTGAATCAATGGTAGATTTTGAAAGTTTGTCTGAACATGGTTTCAAAATCAAAGATGCAGTAGTAGTTCAAGGATGGACGAACTACTTTGAAAGATTGCATGGACCAGTTTATCCTCTTCTGGTGAAGGATTTCTGGACTTATGCAACAGTCACTCCAACTGCAATCATCTCTTTCGTGTTAGGGCATGAAGTTGTCATCACTGAGAAGATGATTAGAAATATATATGGTCTTGATGATTTAGAAGGAATCACATGCGCTCTCCCTGGTAGAGTTGATTGGGAGAAAGTTGATAAAGAACTGTCCGCCTTCAGAGCTTCACCAAATCAAACTACTTCGCTGAAGCCTATCTATCATGTTTGGGCAGAAATTCTTCTGGGATCTCTTTATCATAGGAAGCGATCTCTTGCCTCTACTTATGTGAATCAAGATCAGAAGTATGTTATTTTCTGCATTACAAAAGGTATTCCGGTTAATCTCTCTCACATTCTCTTTCAACATTTGAGAACAAATATTGAAGAGTCTAGAGACGAAGAAAGGCAGAAGAATCCAAATTTCAAGAAGAATTACATTCCTCTTGCAAGAATGATTTCAGACATTCTGGTGAAGAGTGATCTTTTGGATGCTCTAAGATCTGTTGGTACTCCAAAGTTCTTCACTGTCTTTCAAGGACATGTTCTGAATGCTTTTGATTTGAAAAGCATGTTGTTGATTAAGCAGATAACTTCTGTTCCAAGAATATTCACAGATATTCTGATCAGAAGATCTCCTGTTGAAGGTTTCCCTCATTTGTTTCAAGAAGAGCTTCATAAGTCTGTCAAGCGTTACTTGAAGATTTCTGTTAAAGCTCAAGCGTCCATTGATCCTGCCTGGATTAGGGGAAGAACTCGTCCATCTCTGGCTGAGTTAAAGAAGAAATAGCAGAAGAAGCAAGAAAAGAGATTAAAAAGAAAAGCTTCAGAAGCAGAATCTAGGCAAGCTAAGAAGCAGAAGATCTCTTATGATCCTCTCAAGGTACAATCTGCTGAATACCGTGGGAAGCGCATTCGAGATTCTTTTCGTGCTCTAAGAGCTTCTTGTTCCTCTCAGAGAACCCCTCCTCCTTCTGAACCTCATAACACCTTCACCATACCAAACATCTCTCAACCATCTCCTTCTACACCAATTCTTAAACCTACTCCACTATCTATCGTTCCCCAACACCTTCAGAAAATAACCCTTCATCACCAATCTCACCAGATTCTCTATCTTCTTCCAACCCCCCATCTCCTATCTTCTCATCTATTATAACCTCCAGAAAATCAAAACCTTACTGCCTTCTTTACCCTGACTATAAATTCACCTTCAATCCTCCTGGACCATATAGTCTTATTGAGATTGAGCTGTTTAAACTCATGGTCAGTCGAAGAATGGAAGTTCTGAGAGCTTCTCATAACTCCAGGTTGAATGATGTTGCAACTCGGAGATTATGGAAACTCTTTAGAAGGGATTTTCAGCTGGAAGCTATGCACATCCAGAGAAGATGCGTGGCTGAAGCATCTAGTGCTTATGGTTGTCTTCTGGAAGTTGATGATGGTAGATACTATCATCCAATCAGAAATTGGAGCTCTCTTGAAGAGAAGAAGTTTGTGGACGAATTGGAAGATGAACCTTGTCTTGAGATTGTTGTTTGGAAGCCTCAGTTCTCTGTTCTGACTGGAGATTTCAAATGGTTATTCAACTGGCTTAGGGAAAATCCTTCTGAGAAGGCACCTAACATGGTTATTCCTGAGGTTGAATACCCATCATAAGTTGTTGCTCCTACTCCTCCCAGGAATCTGGCTGAGATTCTTCAAGCTCTTGAGAATGGAGATTCTGACATTCTTGTCCCATATTATTCTGAAGATGCTTCTATGATAGAAGCTGATGATGTTGATACTGTTGCTGATGCTATAGATGCTAATGCTGAAGTTGTTAATGTTGAAACAAGTGCTGTTGAGAATCATCCTGAAGAAGAACTTCCTGCTCAGGAAAATTTATGTGATGATGTTCTCATGCTTGATGCTATTCCTCTGAACACTGTTGCTTCTGGTGAATCGTCTACTTTGTCAAATACACTAAAGACCCTTCAACAAAATCAAGCTGCCATTGCTTCTCGCCTGGATAAGCATGAGGATGTTCATGATAAGTTCATATCATTCATGAAGACGCAGACTGAGAGCACTTCTGAGATTCAAAGCCTTCTAGCCAAGATAGTTTCTAAGCTAGGCTAGTCGTAGTCCTTTGGTCTTAGTTGTTTCTTGTTTCTTGCATCTGTTTTCTGCATCTGACTTTGTCATCCCTTCTGATTAATCTCTTATCAATGAAATCTCTTATCTTCTCTCAGATTATTTATTTTTCATCTGAATCTTTTTTGATTAATTGCTTTTTGATGTTATGACAAAAAGGGGGAGAAATAGGATAATAGATTTGATTTACTATATCAGTTGCTAGGATTAAGTCTCAACATTCCTAACAATATTTGCAAGTTCTATGTCTTTGAGATTTTTGCAGGATTGAAGACATTCTGAAAAAGCTCAACATGAGAAGCAAATACATGGGGAAATGCAATTCTGCTTGAGAAGCAAGAATTGGAAATTGAAGCAAGCTTAGTGCTGTGAAGCTTCAAAGATCAGAAGCAAGAAGAAAGAAGTTCTGATATTCTTGTTACAGAATATGCTCTTATACTTTTTCTTCTCCCATATTGCTCTGATATATATTCATTCTTATATGAATATTCTGATAATATAAATGCTCTGATTATTATCATCTAGTTTGCTTTGAAACATTTCAGGATGTAAAGATGCTCTGATGAAGCTCTGGTACATTCAAAGATGTTCTGATTCAAATCAAGTTCTGATAAGAAGTCAAGCAAGCTATGATTCAAGGAGAAATTCAAAGCTCTGAAGTTGTCCTATGGAAGCAAGAAGCAGAAGCTCTGAATGTTCTGAAGATCTAAGCTTTGTGTTTGTCTCAACTGAAATGGAAAAATACTCAGGGAAGTCCTTCTATTTAAGATTCTACTAGTATTTATTTCAGGGGGAGATTATTCATCTCAGGGGGAGATTGTTAATCTCAGGGGAGACATATTCACACACTACGTTTATATGCTTATGCTATAACTGTGTTTATTGTCTTTAGTCATATGATATTCTGATTGCAAATTCATATCAATTATATATGTTTTTGTCATCATCAAAAAGGGGGAGATTGTTAGAACAAGATTTGTTCTGATCAATATTCTTAGTTTTGATGATAACAATGTATATGAATTTTGTATAAGACAATATGGTACTCTAATCCTATGCATTTTCCATTTTAGGAAATATATTAAGAGTATGCACAAATCAGCGCTAAGAAGCTATGGCTCAAGAAGTTCAAGATGGAAACATAAGAACATGCTCTCGCAAGACATCAGAAGATGGTCAAGCAGAATCAGAACATGGTCTAATGAAACATCAGAAGGACTTTGAGTTGAGAAGCAGAAGCACCGAAGTTCTTATGGTATCACGCTGAGAAGCACTTCAAGGTCAGAAGACAAGAAGATGCTCTGCACCAAGCTGTATTGACTCTGAATATTCAAACGTTGCTTCAACAAATACAAGAATCAGAATCAAGTACAAGATGGCAGGCTACACTGACTGACAAAAGGAACGTTAGAAGCTATCCAAGGCAAAGTCAGTTAAAGCAGGACAAGCAAGGCTCGAGGTAGTTGACCAAAGAGTGAAACATTAAATGCAATATTGTACGGATCACGCAACGCATTAAATGCTCCCAGCGGTCATCTTCTCAAACGCCTATAAATAGTGAAGTTCTGATCAGAAGCAAGGTTACAACACTTGAGTGTAAAAACGCAAACTAGCTGAAACTCTGTCAAATTCAAAAGCTATCAAACTTCATCTTCAACCTCACTTCATTGTAATATCTTAGTGAGATTTAAGCTTAGAACTTAAGAGATATATCACAGTTGTGATTACAGCTTTTTAAGAAGCATTGAAAAACTCTTGTAATTTGTTTACATTCATTTGTAACGGAACTAGAGTAGATCAAGTTGTGATCGGATTCTCTAGAAGTCTTAGAAGGTATCTAAGCATTGTATTCCTAGAGTGATCAAGGTGTGATCAAAATAATCTAGAAGACTTAGAGAGTATCTAAGTGGAAAACCATTGTAATAAAGTCTGATTAGTGAATTAAATCCTCAGTTGAGGTAAATCACTCTAAAGGGGTGGACTGGAGTAGTTTCATTAACAACGAACCAGGATAAAAATCGTTGTGCAAATTGTTTTTATCTTAAGAGTTTTTAAAGTACACTTATTCAAACCCCCCCCCCCCTTTCTAAGTGTTTTTTATCCTTCATTATGTAGTATTGGCACACGAAAATCTTCCAAAATACCAATGTATTGGAGTTTAACGTACTTCGTTACTTTTATGCAGTATAGAACACAAAAATCTTCAAAAGTACCAAATTTTGAAAGTTTAACGAACTTAGTGACTTTTATGTAGTATAGCACACGAAAATCTTCCAAAATATTAAAATTGGAAGTTTAACAAACTTCGTGACTTTTATGTAGTATAGCACACAAAATCTTCCAAAAGACCAAATTTTGGAAGTTTAAGAAACTTATTGACTTTTATGTAGTACAGCACAAGAAAAGTTTCCAAAATACCAATGTATGCAAGTTTAACGAAATTCATGACTTTTATGTAGTATAGCTCAGAAAATCTTCCAAATTAGCAATGTATACAAGTTTAACGAACTTCGTTACTTTTATGTAGTATAGCACACGAAAATCTTCCCAAAGACCATGTTTTGAAAGTTTAACAAAATTCTTGACTTTTATGTAGTATAACACTCGAAAATCTACCAAATTACCAAATTTTGCAAGTTTAACGAACTTCATGACTTTTATATAGTTTAACACACAAAAATCTTCAAAAGGACCAAATTTTAGAAGTTTAAAGAACTTCGTGACTTTTATGTAGTATAGCACACAAAAATCTTCCAAAAGACCAAATTTTGCAAGTTTTACAAACTTCAAGACTTTTATGTAGTATAGTACACTAAAATATTCCATAATACCAATGTATGTAAGTTTAACAAATTCCGTGACTTTTATGTAGTATTAGCTCACGAAAATCTTCACAAATACCAATGCATTCAAGTTTAACGTACTTCGTGACTTTTATGTAGTATAAAACACAAAAATCTTCAAAAGTACCAAATTTTGAAAGTTTAACGAACTTAGTGACTTTTATGTAGTATAGCACACGAATATCTTCCAAAATATTAAAATTTGCAAGTTTAACAAACTCCATGACTTTTATGTAGTATAACACACAAAATTCTTCCAAAAGACCAAATTTTGGAAGTTTCAGAAACTTATTGACTTTTATGTAGTATAGCACACGAAAATCTTCCAAAAGATCAAATTTTGTAAGTTTAACAAACTCCGTGACTTTTATGTAATATAGCACACGAAAAATCTTCTATAATACCAAAATTTTCAAGTTTAAGAAACTTCTTGACTTTTATGTAGTATAGCACACAAAAATCCTCCAAATTACCAATGTATACAAGTTTAACGAACTTCATGATTTTTATGTAGTATATGCACACGAAAATCTTCCAAAAGACCAAATTTTACAAATTTAACGAACTTCGTGACTTTTATGTAGTATAGCACACAAAAATCTTCCAAAAGATCAAATTTTGCAAATCTAACAAACTTATTGACTTTTATGTAGTACAACACAAGAAAAGTTTCCAAAATACCAATGTATGCAAGTTTAAGGAAATTCGTGACTTTTATGTAGTATAGCATAGAAAATCTTCCAAATTAGCAATGTATACAAGTTTAACGAACTTCGTGACTTTTATGTAGTATAGCACACAAAAATCTTCCCAAAGACCATGTTTTGAAAGTTTAACAAAATTCTTGACTTTTATGTAGTATAGCACACGAAAATCTGTCAAATTACCAAATTTTGCAAGTTTAACGAACTTCATGGCTTTTATATAGTTTAACACACAAAAATCTTCAAAAGGACCAAATTTTAGAAGTTTAACGAACTTCGTGACTTTTATGTAGTATAGCACACGAAAATCTTCCAAAAGACCAAATTTTGCAAGTTTTACAAACTTCAAGACTTTTATGTAGTGTAGCACACTAAAATATTCCATAATACCAATGTATGTAAGTTTAACAAATTCCGTGACTTTTATGTAGTATATAGCACACGAAAATCTTCCAAAATACCAATGTATTCAAGTTTAACGTACTTCGTGACTTTTATGTAGTATAGAACACAAAAATCTTCGAAAGTACCAAATTTTGAAAGTTTAACGAACTTAGTGACTTTTATGTAGTATAGCACACGGAAATCTTCCAAAATATTAAAATTTGCAAGTTTAACAAACTTCGTGACTTTTATGTAGTATAGCACACAAAATTCTTCCAAAAGACCAAATTTTGGAAGTTTAAGAAACTTCTTGACTTTTATGTAGTATAGCACACGAAAATCTTCCAAAATATTAAAATTTGCAAGTTTTACGAACTTCGTGACTTTTATGTAGTATAACACACAAAAAATCTATTAACATACCAAATTTTTGAAGTTTAAGAACCTTCTTGAGTTTTTTGTAGTATAGCACACCAAAATCCTCCAAATTACCGATGGGCTTTGGCTAACATGCATAAGGATTTTACTTATGCACCATGCATAAGCCTACATAAGCCATTGGATCATGTTTTTAATCAAGTATTGAGTATTGAGTATTGAATATTGAGTGGTGAGTATTGAGTAATGACAATTGATGTCTAGAATTTGATCCAATAATCCAAGGGTCCATAATAATCTATGCACGGTGCATAGATTTTTATCTATGCACGGTAACTGCACCCTTACCAATGTATACAAGTTTAACGAACTTTGTGATTTTTATGTAGTATAGCACACGAAAATCTTCCAAAAGACTAAATTTTACAAATTTAACGAACTTCGTGACTTTTATATAGTATAGCACACAAAAATCTTTCAAAAGATCAATATATATATATATATATATATATATATATATATATATATATATATATATATATATATATATAGGGGACGACTCAAGTGAGAACACTGGGTTATTATGAGAAATGAGAACAATGAATCACGACCATTAAATTTGATTTTAATGGACTGGATTGGTTTCTCTTTCTAAGATCCTTAATATTTAATGGACTGGATCCTAGAAAGAGAAACCAATCCAGTCCATTAAAATCAAATTTAATGGTCGTGATTCATTGTTCTCATTTCTCATAATAACCAAGTGTTCTCACTTGAGTCGTCCCCTATATATATATATATAGGGGACGACTCAAGTGAGAACACTTGGTTATTATGAGAAATGAGAACAATGAATCACGACCATTAAATTTTGATTTTGTTGATTTTAATGGACCAGATTGGTTTCTCTTTCTAGGTGAAGGTTAGTATGGTGAAGTTAAATTTTTGGTCCATCATGGTGAACTACTAGAATACCTATTATAATAGGTTAAACAAGTTTTTTAACAATTTATACAATTGCCCAATTTTTTTTTTAATTTCTTTTGTATTTTTATAATTTATGTAGAAATTTAATTAATTTTTAAATGACTTATTAGTCCGAATAAATATTTTAATATAAATCATAAAATATTTGTTTTAAAAAAAATAGAAATTTACTAAAAATTAAAAAATTGAAAAAATTGTGTATCAATGTTGATGAGGTTTTTTTTTTTTTTTTGATAACTTGTTGGCAGTTTTTTTTTTTTTTAATACAATGTTGATGAGTTTATCTAATGTTGTGCATTAATATTTTTCATTTAACTTATATAAATTTTGTATTTCATTCATTTTGGCATACACAATCCATTGTTGCTGTTATATTTAATATAAAACATAGGGTACTAGCGATGGGTCATTACAAAAACATTATTTTTATCGTTAAAAAATTATATTTTTATTTGTTTTTATTAAAAATAAGATAAATATTTTGGTACCCATATATTTTAGTTGGATATTGATACTTTTAGTAAAATTAATATAAATTTTAATTTATTTTAAAATAAAATGATAAAATAAAATAAATTCAAAGAGTAATGAAGTGTTCACTTAATAATAAAATACTAATTTTTTAATGTTTAATGGTTAAATCATAATTAATTAATATAAATAATTTTTTAAAATTTAATAAAAGATTCAATAAATAAATTATTGTTGATTGGCATAAATAAATTTTAAAACCAATTTTTTTTAATTATATAATTAATGTTTACATACATTTCACTTTAACTATTACAAATATTAATATTAGAGTTTGTTTTAATATATATATTTAACATTTTAATTTGTTAATTAACAAAATTGTTAGTGTAGTTTTCCATATATTTTGATGCGAGTTAAAAATATATTTTGGGTATGAATGTAAATATTTATTTTTCTACATACTACTTGGTTTGTAGGTCATTCACAATCAATCATGTCCATTGAAATTATTTAATAATAAATCAATGGTTATTTTAGTAATTCACCATGATGGAGAAATAACTCAACTTCACCATGTTATCCTTCACCCTCTTTCTATTATCCTTAATATTTATTTTAAATTAACATAGAAAGAGAAACCAATCCAGTCCATTAAAATCAACAAAATCAAAATTTAATGATCGTGATTCATTGTTCTCATTTCTCATAATAACCAAGTGTTCTCACTTGAGTCGTCCCATATATATATATATATATATATATATATATATATATATATATATATATATATATATATATATATATATATATATATATATATATATATATATATATATATATATATATATATATATATATATATATATATATATATATATATATAGAGGAGTGTTATATTGACTCCAAGAGTAAGTTATAATAACTTACTCCACATCTTGACCATTAATTATTTTCAATCTAATGGTTAAAAATAATAAGTCATTAAAAGTGGAAAGAGAAAACTATTCTTTATTATTTTTAACCATTAGATTGAAAATAATTAATGGTCAAGATGTGGAGTAAGTTATTATAACTTACTCTTGGAGTCAATATAACCCTTCTCATATATATATATATATATATATATATATATATATATATATATATATATATATATATATATATATATATATATATATATATATATATATATATATATATATATATATATACACACACTTTCATACGCAGAAATACAAATTTTAAAAAATAAACAAATTATATAAAATAAAATAAAATCATATCACATTATTGTCTGGTTTATATGTAAAGACTTAATATTGTATTTGAATGTTGGAAAAAGAGAAAAGAAAAATAAAAAAATTGATTTAAAAATTTGAAAATTATGATATTTCACTTATTTGAAATATATATATTTTAACAAATATTATGAGTTACAATTTTATAATTCTCTTATTGAGAAAAAGATCTTATACAATTTATTTTATTTATTTTTTCCTTAAGATTTTGTTCACACATAACTCTTATTTAATACATTAATTTAAGATATTAATTAACATCTTGTTATAAAAATATGGGTCTGTTTATTTCAATTTTTTTAAAATTGATTTATATGATATCACATATTTTTAATAAAAATTTTAAAATAGAAATTGATTTAAATAATTATTTTAAATATTATATCATTTTATTATAACTTTTTCAAAAATCACTTAATATTAAAACTATTTCTAATAGCTTTCTTCTTATTCTTCTATCAAATATCAATCAAATAAAAGTAGAGAAAAGTTAATCTTTCTTTCGTCTTACTTTCTCTCCTACCAAACAAAAAACAAAACGCATCTTCCTTTCGATTCACGTTCATTTCCTTTCACTTTCTTCTACCTCATCTCAGACGAAACCGTTTTCAAAACCCTAACACAAGAAAACTCCATTCAAAAACCGCGTCAAGCATTGCATCAGAAATACGAGTTGGAGTAGCACTGAACTCAACTGGCCGGAAAACGCACCGGAGCTGGTCTTCGACCGCCGCATCCAGTGACTGAGCTCAGGTTTTTCATTTTTTTCTAATCTTCTGTAACGTGCGTTAGGACGCGATTAAACCGCGATCTGCGGTGGCGATAGTCACCTACCCCTGCCAAAGGCGACGCACGATTGAATTGCATCGCAGTAGAGTAGAGCTTCAGTCTGAAACGCAATTCCGCGTTGAATCTGTGGAATTAACTGCATAGTTCCAATTCACTGATTTGAATTGTATAAGAGTGTTATTTGCGTATAGATATACTGATTGATTGATGGTGAAACAATGCCGAGTCACTCTTTCTTGCTCACTCTTACTTTTTTTGAAGTTTCGTTTTAGCTTATGGTTACTTTTACTGCTAGAAAGGCACCTTAGGAATCAATTCTGAAATTCAATTCCGGTACATTTTTTGTCAAATATTTCGTATGTCAATGTTGCTGGTTGTTTTGATTTGTACTTCTTGCACTCTTGATGAATGAGTGAGTTTTGGTTTATCATTTTGTGTTTATGACTGAGTCTTGGTTTATCATTTTGTCTTCTAAAACATTAATTTGTGTTGTATTTAATGCATGTTAGCAGATGTCTCGAGTTGAAGAGCTTTGGGAGCGGTTAGTTCGGGCTGCTTTGAGAAGGGAAAGAACTGGCGATGATGCATTTGGGCAACCTGCTGGTGGAATTGCGGGAAATGTGCCATCTGCGCTTGCTAAAAATAGAGATATTGATGAAATTTTAAGAGTAGCAGATGAAATTCAAGACGATGCTCCCACTGTTTCTCGAATATGTATGTTGGTGTTCATGCTGTTTTTATCTTGTGCTCTATCTGTGCCGATTCTATATGATGAGTCTTCCATTATATTGTATTTGCTATTTTCCTTACTGCATCATAGCTTTAGAGGCTATATGAAGTATTTTGATTTTATATCATCTCTTAGCTTTCTCCTGTGATAGTGGTGGATTATAGGAAAATGTTAATTGATGAAAAATGTAAAAGTCTTTTTAATGAAAACCCTTTTGTTTGAAAATGTTTTTATATATTTCAATTTGACAACTTAGATCCTCTAGAGTCTATGTCCATTCTTCATTCTTAAAAATTCTTACATTTTGCAGTATGTGAGCATGCATATTCATTATCTCAAAATTTGGACCCTAACAGTGAAGGCCGAGGTGTTTTACAATTCAAGACTGGTTTGATGTCTGTCATTAAGGTAATATCGAATGCCTAGCTTTATGTAGCTCAAAAGTTTTGATCGGAGCACTTGAACTCTGAGTACTAGTATGTTTTTATTTATTTGTGACTGTGACTCTGTATTACAGCTCAGGCTTGATTGGTATATTGGAATTTTGCTGCACGGTTTGTGAAAGCCCTACTATGAAATGTTCACACCATTTAGCTTCATTTCTTATAATCTTATTGCATGATTTATCTTTTTTATTTAGTTCTTGAGAGTTTCGCCTTTTAGTCATTTTGGTGACTAGTTCATACTGGCTTTTGTATAATGCAACGTTATCAGGATCTTTAGATCAAACTATGTTTTTAAATATTTCCAACTAAGACCTCACCACTTCATAGTTTGGGGCACATGCTCTACAGTAATTATTAATACCTCACCAGTTTATTGAGAGATAGCTATATAGTGTAGCTGTTTTATAAAATAGCTAAGCTGTAAAATCACGTGTGGTTTTACAATTTTAAAGGATTCAGCGTCCTTATTTTATCTTTGTTTTTTGTTTATATTTTCAGCAAAAGCTGGCTAAAAGGGAAGTTGGAACCATAGATAGAAGTCAGGACATTGCCCGATTACAGGAGTTCTACAAGAGTTACAGAAAGAAAAATAATGTGGATAAATTACTTGAGGAGGAAATGCAATTGAGGGAGTCTGGTGCTTTCAGCCGTAATCTTGGCGAGTATGTTTCTGACTGATATGTGTGTATGCCTATTTAGATGATACTGATCTTCCTTCTTGCCAGTGTTATTGAATATCCACCATGGCGGGATATCATGGTGGTTTTTGGGCTGGCCGCCATGGTAAATATCGGTCAATATTGCTGGTTTTTCTGCCATGATCTGCAATCACGATGCCAAAAAGCAGCCAATATGACGAGATTTGGCTCTCCGCCCTGGACTGCCATCCGTCTTCGATAACACTGCTCTTTGCCACCCCCTTCTTACATTAAGTCTTTCATGCTGAATACAGGTTGGAGCGTAAGACTGTGAAGAGGAAAAGGGTTTTTGCTACCTTAAAGGTTTTAGGAACAGTACTTGAGCAGTTGAGTGAAGAAATTCCTGATGAGGTTCGGTTCTTCCTTCTCTGAACTAATGTAATCTATTAATATGATTATGGAATAAGGTATTCCAATTATTATAAAAACTGAAAAATCAGGATTTGAGAGAAAACCATATGCATTGCAATGTTTTCTGAAATGCATAGTCTAGTTCATTGAGTTATGGGTTCAATTAAATCCCTATTGTAGAGTTCACAAATCTGTAGGGACTTTAATCTTAGATATATCACAGTGCTGCCAGTTTCACATAAGCCTTATTAGTAATAATGCAGTACAACATAAACTACTTAACAGAAACTGTGCAAGCACTTATACCCTATATAATTATATACTCTAACACCAATATATGATTTTGAGTAGACTCTAATTATGCAATATTCTCTTGCTTCTTTTAATTTTTAAAATTTTTTAATAGTTAAAAAATAACTGAAGTGGATGGGATAAATTTTTGCATGGGAACTGCTGATAAATAATAACTTTGTAAAAGCGGCAGTGACTTTTTACTTATTACTCCTTTTGTCCCACAATGAGTGACCCATTTGTAAAAAACATTTGTCTCGGAATGAATGACCCTTTCCATTTGTAAAGTCTATTAATTACTTTTTTTTCCTTTCAAACTGCACCGTCTTATTTATATTACTTACATTACATCACTTTCAAGTCAATCTCTTCCACTTTGCATTTATAGTAATGGTGAATGCACCAATACTGACATGGGTAATTTAGTAAGAGTACTATTTTCTTTCTTTCCTTTTTACATTTTCTGAATTTTGTCTGAATTTGCCACAACTCTTAAACATTTTTATCTTCGTTGCAGCTTAAGCGGGTCATGGAATCAGATTCTGCATCAACCGAGGATCTGATTGCTTACAACATCATCCCTATAGATGCTGCTTCTTCAACAAATGCTATTGCTTTTTTCCCCGAGGTTCTTGAGCTTCTTTATTTTAGATCCCATATATTTTTGATGTATTCTTACCTGGAGTTTTCCATTATTAGGTGCAAGCAGCAATTTCAGCTCTGAAGTATTTCAATGGCTTGCCCGAACTGCCCAGGGCCTATTTCATCCCTCCTACGAGGAATGCCAACATGTTAGATTTTCTGCAGTATACTTTTGGATTTCAGGTCTGTACAAGTGGGGTTTTTATTTGGTGTCAGTTGTCAAGTCAAGATTGGTCTTGTTCTTTCATGTTTCATTTATTCTTTTTGTTTTTGGGTTTGAATTAGCCTTTCTTTATCTCTAATATGCAGTGAAACAAAATTGTCGTATCTATTAAAATATATTAGTCTTGGTACGCAAATACTAGTATTGGCTGTGCATCAACACTTACACATACTTTTAGAGTCCCTTTGCATACATATATGCTTTGGGAGGCCACCTAGAGTAACTGGCTTCTTGTGTACCATTTTGTCTCAAAACAAGGGGCGGAAAGTTGCAACTTGCACCATGAGTTCCTTTTCATTCCAAAATGATTGCTCCCGAAAGTGAAATTTCTACTTTTAAAAGTTTAAAATGAAAAAGTATGTGACCACTGTTTGTGAACTAAATATCACTACCAACATCCTATCAGGGGAATAATGTGAGCTCTACAGAGCTGCAACAAATCTGTAGTTGTCCAGTTGTATACTCCTATGTATACAAATGATGACCAAGAGACTGTATTTCTCCGGATCACCCAAGTCTCTAATAACTTTAGTCTCAATTTTAAAACTTACACTGGATGAAATAGAACTTTGAAATGGCCATATCATGGAAAGTAGTTAGATTATTTAAACCTGCAAAGTTTTTTAGAAAGTAGAAAAGGAATTCCCAATGTAAAAATCACGATGCATGTACAATAAACAATAATTTTTTGTTTTGCTGCTGGATTGGATTTTCTTCCACTGATATTATTTGGTGGCACTGCATAATTGGATTCTAAAGCAATGACTTCATTCAGTCTGAAAATGAAAAGTAATTTGACTAGATTTAAAACTCTTCACGATTGAGATTAACGGTGTTCTTTCTGATTTTATTTCCTTTTACTTGTATGAAGTAATTTTTATCATCTCTGACTTATTTGATCTATTATAAGTATAAATCATTTTCACATTGGTATTTCTTGTGAACTCATATTTCTCACTTATGGTGATGTGTTTGCTCCCAGAAAGATAATGTAGCCAATCAGCGGGAACACATAGTTCATCTGCTTGCAAATGAGCAATCTCGGCTTGGAGTTCCAGACAAAACCGAACCCGTAAGTATTTGATTCTCTTCGCTTTGAGGATCTTTGCCTTATTGGATTTCCTTAAGTTTTTCTTTTGTTAATTGTTTTATTTGCATGAAACGAGTTTAATAGACATTCACAACTTCAAAACATGTGTGGTTTGTTCTTTGTTAATGTGACCGAGGGCTACATATAAAACTAGGTGGGTTTAAGATGATTAAGATCATAGCCATACCATCAAGCCATGGGAGAGGATACTCTTAAGGAGATTAAGAGAAGGGTCATGCAGTATAGAAAATAAATTTGTTTTTTGCTATTTAGGTTTACCTGGTAAGCAAGATACCTGCTACAAAGATTGATGAAGAGATTATTTAGGTTTTCATCCCCTTCTATTTTTTCATCAGTTTGTATTACAGGCCCAAGATATTTAAACCGCGTGACTTGTGGGATGATGTGATGTGGTCTCCAACTTTAAAAAGAGTTACTCTAGATTTTCATTAATATATAAAATAGGGCAAATGATAGGGTGCCTTACAAGGAAATGCAGAAAGTTTTAGAGAAAAATATGTGTGTGATTGTAGTTTAATGATAGTTTCTGAATTATACTAATGCCTAGGCATTTACAAGAGGGCCGGAAATGGAGTTTCTGGAGGCTGTGCTGGTGGCGGATGAAGAGGATTTTCACAAGCCATCAGGATCAGAGGGTTCTTGATGCTATACGAGGATTTGAGAATTTTGAGAGAGAAGAGGGTTCTAAAAGTGTTTGTGAAACTGAAAATTTATTGAATGACTAACTGCAGTCTTTACATTTAATCTAGGTATAGTTAGCTAGCTAAACCAAGGTAGTCAAAGTAACCACAATAAGGAGTAGCCCACTAATCCCGCATGATAATTTCATATTTTATCATTATTTTTTCCCCCCACCATTTTCAATTTTTTCTGCTATTTTGTTCTTATTCTCATCATGTATATCTTGTTTCCAGAAATTGGATGACGCAGCCTTGCATGAAGTATTCCTCAAATCCCTTGATAATTATACTAATTGGTGCAACTATCTATGCATTCAGCCTGTCTGGAGCAGGTACTGCTACTATTTATATTATATATGATAACCAGTTGTATTTTTGTGATCTATGTACATGATTATTGATATTGTGCTATTGTGGTTTTAGTTTGGAAGCTGTTAGTAAAGAGAAGAAATTGCTGTATGTTTCTTTATACCTCCTAATTTGGGGAGAAGCTTCAAATGTCAGGTTTCTACCTGAATGCTTGTGCTACATATTCCATCATGTAAGTTAATTTGATCAGTGTTTGCGTCATATGTATATTTTATTGTTTCCGTAAAATTTTTTTGGTATTCAATTGACTGGCATTTGTTGCCGTGCCTTCTAAAGCTTAGTAGTCAATTCCGGATAGCGGCAGGACGGTTGACTTTAAGGGTAGCGGAATAAGCGCTATTTAATACTTTTTTTTTACAAATTACATGAATAATACTTTACATATGTTATGTCACATAAAATTTTTCCTTCGGCATGAGCAATACCTTTGCGTCACCTAAAATCTCTAAAGCCCTATCCATTTCAGCCGCCCCTGCTTGAATTTGATGGTTTACATCTCTTCTATTTCTCCATCGTTTTGTATTACGAACCTAAGATATTTAAGCCGTGTGACTTATGGGATGATATGGCCTCCAACTTTCACCTCTAGGTTAACAACGCTTCTTCTTTTGTTGAATTTAAATTCCATTTCCATACTTCTGCTTAGGCGAATGCCAGACGTTTCTAAAGCTCGTCTCCAAGTCTCCAACCTCTCATTTAAATACTCCTACGACCCTTGAAGTAGAACTATATTATCTGCAAAAAAACATGCATTTAAGTGCTTGCTCTTGGATGTGTTTAGTGATTACAACCAAATTAAAGTAAAAGATAGGGGCTTATGGTTAAACCTTGATGCAAACCTATTGTAATGGGGAAATCGTCCGTCCCCACACCCTATATCCGCACACTGGTCAATACCTCTTTATACATATCTTTTGGATAGCCCGAATATATGCAATCCTAATCCTTTTCTTCTCTAGGACTTTCCACCAGGCACTCTATCATACACCTTTTCCAAGTAAAAAATTAAGTGCATGTTTTGTTGATCCATTCGATATTGCTCCATCACACGTCGTAGTAGATAGATTGCTTTCATGGTCGACCTCCCAGTCATAAAACCACAATGATTGTCAGTGACTTGAGTTTCATTTCTTAGTCTCCGTTTCAATCATTCTTTCCCATAATTTTTGGTATGACTCATAAGTTTAATTCCCCTGTACTTTGCACAAATGGTAGAACAATCTTTGTTGGATTTGTCTAGCACAACAATTTACAATCTTTGCCGGATTTGTCTAGCACAACAATTTATATTATTAGTACAAAATTAAAACACCCTTACATGAGATGAAGTTTAAAGAGACAATGATATAATATGTATAAAGCAATTCCTATTCACGAAACTCGAGAGTCTTGGTCTCTCCCTCCAAGTATTTGAGAACTTGGAGTCGCCCACCCAAAACCACTCAGTGTGACTATCTATCATCAATTTCTCGTATCCTTTCTCTATTTATTTCTAAAGTTAAATTATATAATGCCATGATAATTTTCCATATCTGCCTTTAGGAGAAGTCTAACACAATCCTAATTATGAATAAGAAAACGTCCCGGAAAATAATGTAAGACTCCTATTTAAGGCAACTGATGTTTCTCTAAAATGATATGAGATATCCTAATTTAGTATTATGGTTCCTCTCAGATCAATTTTTTTTAAAATTTCTAATCACAATAAAATCCGTTTATTTTGTTGCTCACTAGTTTTTTAAAAAAAAAATTATATTGTCAACTTTTTATTTCCTGTTCTGTTTTTTTTTTTTTTTTTAAATATAAAAATCTTAGTTTTTTGTGTTGCTTTTGCATATACCTCCTTGGATATCACTTGTCGATTAAATCTTTAAATATATGCAGATGGCTCGAGAGATGGATGAGATCTTAAGGCAGCAGGTTGCACATACAGCTAATAGTTGCACTTCTGAGAATGGTGTCTCATTTCTTGATCAAGTTATCCTTCCTCTCTATGAAGTTATTTCTGCAGTAAGTCTCAGTGCTCCATTAAAATTAAAATTTTATTGAACTTTACAATGTCAAAACTTAAAATATGTTCTGCAAATCAGCAGTCTATGCTGCCTTTATTTTATGCTGCGGACATGCATAAAATCATCTAACTATCTATCTATCTATCTATCTTACTTTTTGAATATGCATGGCCATTCATTTCAGTAATTTGAATAGAAGATACTGGTGAATATATTCACTTCTTTGAGTTAATGTTAAAACTAGTCCTACAAAGACACATGAGAACAAAATGAACCTCTTAAACTGTCTTCACATTGGTTTGGTGGTACCATACATTTAAAAACAAAATAGCAAAAAGAAAACAGTCCCTACCGTTTGTGCAGACTCAGCAGCACCTTCATCTCCTTCAAAATCAATAACAACTTTGTAAGTAATGAGTTTGGCTTAATTATTAGCTCCTACATCTCCCTCCTGAACAACAGTGCCGCTTGACGCTCCCTACCTGCACCCCCTGTTAAACACAGCGATGTGTATTTTCTCATTGGGCTTTAACATGATGTGGTTTTTGTTTTTAATGAAAACTTGAACAATTTCCCTGTGGTCATACTTTTAGAGTGTGTTGAGAAAAACAGTGAAGTATTTGGATGTTGTTTTGGTGTCCATAAAATCTTCAAAGTCGTCAAAGGCCCTAACAGCTTGTTGTGTGGGTCATTTAAGACAAGGCACCGTACTAATATGAAGAAGGCAAAGGGTTGGGGGTGATGTTTCGTTGGTCAATTTCGACAATCAGTTGCCATGCAACATTGATTTGGCAATTGTTGGCCATGATGTCTTTGAGGAGTGGGTAAAAGGTGTGTTGCGGATGTATTTTTAATGAAAAGAGAACATGATTTTGAAATGTTGCTTGAGGTGGGATGGGTTTGAGTGAGGGTGGTGATGTAGAGGGATGTCAGATTCCATGGTGTGGAAATGATTGAGCTGCTGGTGGTGGGAGGATATGTGCAGCGGTGGTGGAGGTATTGTTGCCTGGAGTGGGAGCATAGCAAACTTGGCTGCGAGCCTGCGACTCTATTTTCACAGTAGTTTGGACACAGGTTTGTGTTTGTGGTGCTTCTGTGGTGCACAGAAATGATGGTGGGTTGCTTTGCCAAGTGGTTAGGGAATGCTGCTAAGTGGCCAATTGGTGTTGGAAAAACCCTAAGGTAACAAAAGTAAATATGGTTTGGGTGAGAGGCATAAAGATGGAGGGTCTTTTTTGTAATTTAAATTTTGAAATGGATCTGTATACTATTACTAACAAAATAGTGTACTGCATTACTCACCCTAATTTGATTATTGTACATTATGGTACTCTATTGAAACACAGAATTCTAATTATTGTATTCAAATAAAAGAATTAGTAATGAAGGAAATTCAATTGAAACAATCGAATTTTATAGAAATTTGAATTATAGTTTCTTCATTTAAGAACACTCTTTGTCTCATATAGTCTTACAGCCAGTTTTCCAGTATATGTTTGTTTTCATTTAGGAGTTAATTTTTACAACCCTAGAATCTTCAGTATAATACAAAAACTTCAAATCGATTAGTTAATACGAAAATCAGTTTTGGGAAACACTCTTTGAAATCTCTTCTCTGTAAAACTTTATTAATCCTTGTTATCATGTTCAAATTGGGCCAATCTGATCCATACATAGCCTTGCTCGCTTCAATTGACCCCTCATTAGTGGACGGTGTGATTGATCTCCCAGATTAGTCAGTGCTAGGACCGGATACCGAGTTTTAAGAAAAACTTTATTAATCCCTGTGGTACAGTAGGAACTTATCAGTTATTTATATGGACTTTCAGGAAGCTGCAAACAATGATAATGGGAAGGCATCTCATTCATCCTGGAGAAATTATGATGATTTTAATGAGTATTTCTGGTAAATATTCTTCTGCAACCATCACTTTTATTTGAATAATTTCTTATCTGTAGATAACTAAGCTTGTTGCTATAAATAGGAATGCAGGGTTGAGAGGGAGTCATTTGATGCAAATTATAATTGGGACTAGGGGGATAATTGGCTAATAATTACAGATACTTCATACCATTATAAAAAGGGAATTATATAGTTAATGACCACTTAACTAACTAATAATTTTGGTGGGACATTTTTCTGGACAAATTTACCCTTAACAACCTGGTCATTTTTTAAAATCTAAATCTAAATCTAAAATAGAATTAAAGGTAAAAAATAACCTACAAAGCTAAGTTGATTTTTTTTTTTTTGTTGGAAAATTTACCCTTAACTGCTCACAATTTCCCAAATTGAAATTAAATTTGAAAACATACAACATGAATATTGAAACTGATTTTTCATTTAGATGATATAAAATTGAAACAAGTAAATTAAATTAAAACAAATACTACCTCCGTCCCAAATTGTAAGCCACTTTGCAAATTTTTTTGTCTCAATTTATAAATCACTTTACAATTCCAATGCAACATTAATGATATTTTTCCTAATATACCCTCTACTATTTATTATTCTCTCTTCTTCCAATTTTTTTAGTTTCTCTCTCCTATATAATTAATTAAGGACAATATTGTAATGTCATGCATAATTTCTCTTTCTCATTCAAAATTAAATACACTCCTTAATTTGTGTGAAATTTCCAAAACGACTTATAATTTGGGACAGAGGGAGTATTATACAATAAAATATATGTAAAACAAAGCACAACCACGTGCCCGTCTTATAAATGTTCTCATAAATAAATGTCAATTTACATATTCTATCAGTTATTTGATGTCAAAAAATGGCCTTCGAGACTGAAACTATGTCGGTTTTCTCTTTTCGTTTCCTCATTCTACCTGAGAACACTATTTTCCTCTGCTTAAACCTTTTTCTCGATGCTGACTGTATCCTTGTTACCCTTAAAAATGAATTTGCAAACTTTTACTAGAGTTATATCTCGCTTTTGTTGGTTGTGTTTCATTGGCTTGTCATATTCGTCTCTTGCCTCATCTATTGGGTTTACTATTTGCACGTTCATCTTTGGTTTTGATTTTTCACTCTACCACTAAATCGACGATTTGTAGTTGTCCCAATACTCTTGCTCACTTTCGTTATTAGTTTTGGCCCTTAAACTTTTGGTTCTTTGAGAAGGGAATGCTCTAACAATGTTATTTTTTGCTAGTCCTGGTAGAACTATGTATGATTGGTTTTGCCACTGCCATGGTATTGTTCTGGGACAAACTCGATGGAATTTGAAGATTGACTACATAACTTTGTAGTGTATGGTCTTCGATAACAGACCCTGAATTGGTAGGAAAAATGTTACATGAGCTTGAGCAAGAATTTGCCAGCTAGAGAAGTCAGATTTGCTGACAGAGGACATGATCTGGATGCCATGATGAAAGATATCATAGGAGTGGCATTGAATTCATTGGAATAACCACCTATGATGGTGGAGGAGGAGCAGTGTGTTGTGAATGGAAACCATTTGAATGTGCTGGTGCATTTTATAAAACTGAATTAGAGAGTTTGATTTTTGTTGGGAGTAAAATGATTTTGATACAATTACGAATTCACAATACATCCAGCTTTATAAACACCGAGACTGAAGGTTATCACAACTTTGTTGTTAAATTTTGTTTAGTTCTCCTTTGACAGATTTAACTAACTTTGCCTCTGTCTTTAGAATATTATTAACCACTAACTGACTATTCAGCGGTAAACTTGCTAGTTTATTACACTATTATTTAATAGCTTGACCTCTGAATTTTTTCAGGTCATTACATTGCTTTGAGCTTAGCTGGCCGTGGCGCAAAAGTTCTTCATTTTTCCAAAAGCCCGAACATAGGTCTAAGGTTTGTCTTTTCTTAATTATATGTTAGGAACATTCCTTTTTACACCACACAGTTCATTTTATTGCTCATCGATGTTGGATTCTGTTAAAGGACAGTGTTACTTATTCTAATTTTTAAGAATGATGCATAAAAGGAATGTTTTGTTGATTTAGAGTTTTGGAATAACAAATGTATGACGATGTGTGTGGATGAGTAAACATATATCATAAACGCTTTCAAAGCAGATTATAGTAGATTGGCCCCAAAGGTAGCTTAACCTATTGCAGAATACCTAAAAGATGAATCTTAATATCCTTTTGGGTCTTGACGAACTGTTGACATCTAACTTCAATACGTTGTTTGTTTTGATGCTGTGGTTATTTATTTATCTTGTGTACAATGCAGAAAATGTCATCTGGCAGAAGTCAACGTCAGGGGAAAACATCTTTTGTGGAGCATCGGACTTTTTTTCATCTTTATCATAGTTTCCACCGATTATGGATATTTCTTTTCATGATGTTCCAGGTTTGTACACACGTTTAGTTTTGACTAGTCATAATAGATTCTTTTTTTTTTTTTTGAAAAAAATAATATATTCTTAAATGCTTCTGGTCTCATCTGCTGTTTTTAACATTAAATTGTTTTCTCTATTATGCTTTTTATTTATTTATATACTTTAATCGGTATTTGGTTTCATGGTTGTTAAAATATTTAATTTTTGCATTATTATGTTTTTCACACTATTCGATCTTTTCAGGGTCTAGCAATTATTGCTTTCAATAATGGAAGATTTGATGCCAAGACCTGGCGAGAGGTTCTTAGTCTTGGACCCACATTTGTTGTGATGAAATTTTTTGAGAGTATGTATATTTCAGTTTTGAAGTTTTAGATCTCTCATCTTAGTTTACACTCTGTTTTGTTTGTTGAATGTCTTCCATGAATGCAATAACTTTTGTTGTTGCTAGTGTTATATTTCTTGTCCTCATCAAGTATAAGTTTTCACCTTTTTTGTTTCTTTTTTCAGGTGTCCTGGACATTTTCATGATGTACGGTGCATATAGAACGACGAGGCGTTCAGCTCTATCACGAATATTTCTAAGATTTATTTGGTTTAGCGTAACTTCAGTTTTTGTAACTTTCCTTTATGTGTATGTATACCTAAAATAATGAATTTTTATCTTATATCTTCAGCTTTTTATTATTTTTCTGTTCAATTTTTTATTGCATTGTGTTGATGATTTTACATTTACAACTCTGTATGACTGCAGAAAAGCACTTCAGGAAGAGAGTAAAGGAGATTCAAATTCAGTTATTTTCAAATTATACGTGCTTGTCATTGGGATTTATGCCGGTGTCCAGTTTTTCATTAGTTTCCTCATGCGGATTCCTGCATGTCATCTTCTGACGAACCGGTGTGATAGTTGGCCTCTCATTCGCTTTGTGAAATGGCTGCGCCAGGTATTTGTATCTTGATTTGCATTTGACCTTGTAATTGTATTATTAATTCATCTTTTTTTGTTTGTTGATATCATGTGTGGTTATGCTGAATGCTGATATCGGTTCTTTTATATTGACAAATGAAGGAACGGTATTATGTTGGACGGGGAATGTACGAAAGAAGTTTGGATTTCATAAAGTATGCATTAGATATCATCTTCTCACTCTTTTGTGTTTTTTTTTTAACTTATAACGCATGTAGTTTCTTGCTTCCACTTCCAATACTAATAAGGCATTTATGTTATAACTAGAAGCGAATAAAAAGAAAGGTTTCTCTCTCCGAGGGACTTTGTTCTGTGTTCTTCCCAGTTTAACATAGAAATATATGATTAAAACTACCTTGTTTGCATCAAATTTTTGAGTCTAACATATACTCTGTTGCTTTTCTTAGGTATATGCTGTTTTGGCTTGTCATTTTGAGTGCAAAATTTTCGTTTGCTTACTTTCTTCAGGTTCGTGTTATATTCATAGCTGCCTCCAAATTGGAACTATGCATCTGTTTGTTCATGTGTGTGTGTGTGTGGGTGGGTGGGTGGGTGGATAATGTTGCTTGTACCTAATGTATATATGCTTACATGCTTGTGAACTTGAATGTTTTATTTTTGTGGTTTGCAGATCAAGCCACTTGTAGCCCCGACAAGGGATATAATAAAAGAAAATAATATAGTGTACTCTTGGCATGATTTTGTCTCTAAAAGTAAGCAATGGTCGTTTTAAATTTATGGTTGTCTTTTTGTTTCCTGTCGATACTATTGGCTACTAAAGTGTCATTATTCTTGCAGATAATCACAATGCTCTGACAGTTATTAGCATATGGGCTCCAGTGGTTTGCGTAAGTGTATCATTGTTGTTTTACTACCTTTTTACCCCTTTTTTGCTTTAGTTTTATTTTTAATTTACAACATTCAAGTCTTTTTCTACTAAGTGGAGTAGGCTAAATGGATAAATTGATTCTAGAAACCCATTTAATCTTATAAATAGTTCCATGGACTGCCTTTCCTCAAATAGTATCAACTGAGAAGAGGATATCTTATCCCCTGCTTTGCTGCTTCTACTTTTCTCATGAATGAGAGGTTTCATAGTATGAATATTAATGTGAAATTTTTGCACGCTATTGTTTCCTTGATATAGCTGGAACTTAGTTTCTGCTATGATTTATTAAGCCTTATATCATGATATGTGTAGGTTCATTTGCACTCAAAACAAGCTTTTATGCCGCAGCCTATATCTTGAAAAACATGCTTAGCTTTTGTAACTCAAATAAATATATTATCTTAAGAGGTTTTGAACTGATATTGAGTTGGAATTTTTTCAGTTCTGAAGGTTATATTTTTCTGGTTTAATTAGTTAGTAAATAGTATGGAAGCTTGCGATTGAGAAAACCTATATAAGTTCATATTTCTGGTTATACACATATTTCTAATTGTTTTTCCATCATCCATACTATTTACCTTTAATTGTCACAATGTTATATTTTTCTCTGTTTTGTTTTTGGTGGGTTTTGGTTGCTGTTTTTAATTTGCTAGTTCTTTTAATTTCAGATTTATCTATTGGACATTTATGTGTTTTATACACTTGTATCGGCTGTCTGGGGATTCTTGCTGGGTGCAAGAGCTCGTCTCGGTGAGGTATGTAATGATTGATCAACCTCTAAATCCTTTTAATAGTATACATGCTTTGTTATTATTAATATCTTTTACCTACTGATGGTCCTGTCCTTTTCTTCATGTTAAAATGAAGTTTTTTAGCATATTTATTTTCTTGGTTGCATATTGTAATCAGATAAGGTCATTGGAGGCGCTACAAAAGCTTTTTGAGCAGTTTCCTGGAGCTTTCATGGACAATCTTCATGTTGCTCTACCCAACAGGTGTTGCTTGACATATGTGACTTTTTCTTATTTTAATTGTGATTTTTGATTTTGTTGTTGGAAGTTAGCCAGCTATCTGAGAATTTGAATGAGAAAACATGCATTGTCTGAAAATCTAATTTGACTTCCTGAAATGTAAAATGGTACTGCCCACTCTATTTTTGTATATAAAGAGGAGCTGAAAACGTTGCTATGACTAACTGCAGTTAGTTACAGCTGTACAAAGCAATAAAAACTGGAAGGGAACAAAAAGCCCATCCGCAAAAATAGAAAAAAAATAGTGAAAACTATATTATTGTCCTATTTCTACTCGGTGTTGTTAAATAGAGAAGATCTAACGGTGCTATAGCGTGGAAGAGTTTGAACAATTTTCTGTTGTTCTACAATACACTAATTAGTACATAATGTTGTTAATTGGTGGCTATACCGTGTTATGACAATGTTGTGTAGCAACATTTTAACTAACTGCTTTTCCGTGTTCCGTAATTGGCCAAGCTGTCTTTTCTATAGCTGTCAGCGAATATATCCTTTCTCTTCTGTTTTGCCCCACAAATTGTGTTGCCTTTTTTAAATAAATAAGCTTACATGCTTTTTCTCTATTTTTTTCAGGAATGCCCAACTGTCATCAGTTCAGGTAGCCCTTTAGCTACGGAGACTGGAAAAATTAGAGTAGTTTAAGTTGATATGATTTTCTAGGATAATTGTTCACTAAATTTCAAATGATATATTTATTCATATTGATTACAAGGTTATATTACTTATCCTTTTACGGTTCCTTTGAAGGTTGTTGAAAAGAACAAGGTTGATGCTGCTCGATTCTCCCCGTTTTGGAATGAGATTATACGAAATCTAAGGGAGGAAGATTATATAGCCAACTTGTTAGTCATGGAAATCTTTCCTGTATCTTCATTTACTTCCACTTCTTTTCTGATACCAGCATGCTATTGAGATATTGTCTTATTTGTTTGAAGTTTGAATTCTATTCCATTTTTAATTGATTCCGTTCAGTCTTAGGGATCGAGTAGGTTATGCCTTATGAATATTAATTGTTTACTCCTTTCTCTTTTATACAACAAATATATTATTATTCGTGTAAAAAAAAACAAATATATTATCATTCAACTTTATATTGATGTTAGAGCCTGGTTCGATCAAAGGACCTGTGTATTATTGATGCCCTCTTTTCCTTGCTTATAGTGAACTGGAGTTGCTTTTAATGCCAAGAAATTCAGGAGATATTCCTTTGGTTCAGTGGCCACTCTTTCTACTTGCAAGCAAGGTATATATTTCAACCTCGGTTGTATTACAAGGTCATTTCAGGAGTCCTGAATTTAGTCATTAATTTTCTTTTGAAATTTTTTAAAGATTTACTAGAATGTTATTTCTAGATTATTGAGGATGTTTCTCATAATTTCCTCATTATTTCTTATGTTAATAAGAGTTGTTACAACCTCAACAATAACCCACCCTAAGGGATACTTCATTCTTTACAAACACAAGGATTCCTCACCTCAAGTTTCTCAACCATTTCAAAACTAAGGGATACCTGATCCTAATAAAGGAATACGATAATAGATAAAACCAGTCATTCTCACTAGATTGGGTAATATTAGTTGAAGCAATATTACCTTACAAGAGTGATATACGGAGGCCCAAGAGATGATTTAGAACAAAAAGGGTTTCCACAAATCTTAAAATGATTAATATAGCATAAGTATATAGCAATCCTAAGAAGGACTTGTAACTGAATGTAATAGCAATCCCGAGAGTGTTAGGCCAACTCTAATGGGAGTTTTTTTTTCCCAAGTTGGAGAACGGTCACCAAACTCCAAGTACTAGTGGAGTTGTCCAGCCGTTGCATTGTTTGTGAACCATTGGTTCCTTTGAATATAATTATAATAAACACAATAAAATATTGCTGTTATACCTTTTACTTCATTTTTTTCTTTCTATTTTAACAATTCTATATTTATTTACTTGTTTTGTTTTATATTAATAATAATTAAAATTACACACATTAATATTTTAAGTTATAAAAAAAATTAAATACAAATAAAATATTAATATGCGAGGGAAAGTTGTGGGATCTAATATGAGTTCGAGAGTTATACTATTGAAGTTAAAATTGAATGAGTTTTTTTAAAAATGATGTGGCTTTGTGGGACCCATAAAATAACCTAAAGATGAAATTAACCTGCCAGGTTCTGATCAAGTTCTACTTGGTATCGGTCAAGGTTTGTTGATAACCTCAATAGGATCCACACACCTTCACGCACCTCACAGAGATCACATACAATTGACACTAAACAACTTATTACTTATTACTGATATGATATCACAACCTTATATTTGTTAGCAAGTTTGCTAAAGATAATAGGGTTTGAGTTGTTGCAGAGAGAACACATTGGAAAATCAATCCTGAAAACGCAACAAAGAAGAAAGAAGGGACAAAGTGTCTACTGGCTACACAAGGGGCCAAAACCATATTTTTTCCTTTAGTTTAACCCAATATACCACCTCACGCCTTGGAGTTGGAATTACCGCGGTTGCTGACACTAAACTTGCTTTTCCATGATTCTCGTTAAGGGATTTAGATTGTACTCATTCCAATTACTAGACTCAATGAGCCCTGATGTTCTTATATATTGTCACTACCTCCCTATGTTAGGATTGGGTAATATGCGCGCCCGCTTCCTTCTTTGGATGTAGTAGCCGTTTCTCAGTTTCCCTCTCCGGAATCGAACCCTAATTCTCCGTCATCTGTAACCATCATGGTAGGCCGCTATCCTACCATTGAAAGTTGATAGGGCTAAAATTTGAACGATGCGTTGCCAAACTGTTGATTCTGTTGCACAAATAATACATCTACCTCGTTAACTGATTCAGGGTAGACTCTATTACCATACTATATTAGGCCTAATTGAACTTATCTAAGCTAGCTTGTAAGCTTATGATAGGATAGCCTTAGTGTTATAGGCTTTGTTTTGGATGTTTTCAAATACTCCCTCTCACCAAACACTATTTGGTGCGTGGATGACACACCCTATTTGGTTTGGTGCGCGGATGATTCGTTTGGCTTATTAATAAGTCTTTGATAGGCACCGACAAGCTGGTAGTATTGGGTAAAACAAAAGTTTTGTTATGAAATGCAAGTTATATACTCTAAATTTGCAATTTGGTATTATAGTCTATCATAGATATGTTAATGGACCACTCACCTTAGTTTACTTTCCAAATTTCCAATCACGGTGGTGAGAGTGTGTTGTTTTCTCTATTATTGATTTACTTGCATTTGTCCATGCTAGAGTATGAGTTGTATGGGTGTGGGTTTGAGGTGGTATATTGAAGTCCCACATTGACTAAAGATATGGTCAAATTAGTACATATAAGGTTTGGGCAACCTTAATCTCTTGAGCTATAGTTTGAGGTTAAATTAGGCCTAACCCAATTCTACAAGTAATCATCGATGTTATCACGAATTGTTTTCATAAAATTTTATACGGCCTTTGCTTATTACCTGTGCTATGCTAAACTCGGAATTTTGAGAGAAAAATGACAGAATCTGAATGTTAGGATTTTGTGTTATTTGAGAGAATTATTTACTATGTAACAAAATGAGTACATAATAATAGGTTTATTTATCAGCTAGATAAGCTCGACGTAGTAACTATCTTATTAACTATTATGGCAGAAAGTGATAAAACAACCCTTTTTGTTGTGCACTCAAGGTTCCATTTACTTCTGGCTAAGGATCAAGCTAAAATGCTATATCTACTATACTCTAATATGCTAATTGTTTTATGTTTTGTTATGATTCACTAATTAGTAATTGTGAACAATTATGTAGATATTTTTGGCCCGGGATATTGCTGTTGAGAATAAAGATGATACTCAAGATGAGCTTTTTGATAGGATTTCACGTGATGAATATATGATGTATGCAGTTCAGGAGTGTTACTATGCTATTAAACTCATTTTAACAGAAGTATTAGATGATGCTGGAAGGATGTGGTATGTAACTGCTGTAATGTTGTAGTGCATGGTACCATGTTTTCATTATATGATGAGTTTTATATTTGATATTTTTACTTATGTGCTGTTATTCATTTGCAATTGTACCAGGGTTGAAAGGATATATGATGATATTAATGCCAGTATCACAAAAAGAAGTATTCCTAGGGACTTTCGACTAAATAAGTTGGCTGTTGTGATATCAAGAATAACTGCACTGATGGGAATTCTGGTTTGTATTTAATCTTTTAAGTTCTATTATTTTGTTTATCAAAGCATTTTTTACAAAAAGAAATTATAATCTTGGATAACATTTTCTCCAATTCAACCTCGCCCATTGGGGAGGTTTTTCATGTTTATATGTATTTCATTTTAATTCAGCTCTTTTTACTTGGAAGTTAACAGTTGAGTTTGAACTCATCTTTGTATTGGCATCTTATAGAAAGAGACTGAAACACCTGATCTTGAAAGAGGTGCAGTTAGGGCTGTTCAGGATCTCTATGATGTTGTACGACATGATGTCCTTTCTCTAAATATGAGGTTTGTTACAGTTTTTCTTGTACGATTATATATAGCTTTTTTAGAAATAGACTTCTTCCTTGGGCATGTCAGAGTTTCTATCCTTCTCTCTCCATTTCATTAGTTATCAGATTAATGCTGATTTTTTATTTTATGTAGGGATCATTATGACACATGGAGTATACTGACCAAAGCTAGAGATGAAGGGCATTTGTTTCAAAAGTTAAAATGGCCAAATGCAGACTTAGTATGCTCTTATTATATTTTTCTTTATGCACTTTCCTTAAACCTTACTATAAGTTTACCAACTTTGAGTATATGCAGAGAATGCAAGTCAAAAGATTATATTCATTGCTGACTATCAAAGACTCTGCGTCAAGCGTTCCTAGAAATCTTGAGGCTAGGCGAAGGCTGGAGTTTTTTGCAAATTCACTCTTTATGAAGATGCCTCAAGCAAAGCCAGTTCAACAAATGTTATCTTTTAGGTAAATATTTTTTAAAAAGAAATTATGCTATTTGTTGTTTTTGTGCTCATCTTATCTTCTGGCTGTGCAGTGTTTTCACCCCTTACTATTCTGAGATAGTGCTTTATAGCATGGCTGAACTTCAAAAGAAAAATGAAGATGGTATTTCAATTTTGTTCTATCTTCAGAAGATATTTCCAGGTAGTTTTACTTAATTTGGCTTCAATCACAACAATATAAGATCCTATTGAATGTCATATTTGATTTAATGTGTATCAAGTAAAATTTATCTGGTTGGATCTATTTTTGCTTTATCTACCTAGATTTTTTTGGGTGAAATTTAAACCTGACCGATGTTGTTGATGGCGGAGAGCCAAAATTCTGCCTTCCCGGTCGCTTTGCGGTGCCGTTATAAGTTATAACGGATTATGGCGGAAAAACCTCCAATACTGGCTGATATTTACCATTGCGGCGAGCCCCAAAACGACCATGTATATCCGCCATAACGAACATGGTGCCACCGTAGCAGACATGGTGCCGCAATTGATAACACTGAGCCTGACCACTATTATTTAGTGATAGTTGGGCCGGTTGAAATGCGTTCATGGGGCTGAATCTAATTATCTTATTTTTTCTTTCTCATTTAATTAATGGACCTACTCAAGTGCGCTTACTCTAAATGCACAACACAACAACTATCGAACAACTATCGAGTTAGTCTGACTCTATTTGTTAATCAGCCCTATGTTGTGCTAGAGAACCGCCATTTCGTCCTTGCAAAACTCATTCTTGGCGAACTTCGAAGAGCCTTAAGCTACGATCTCAGCGCTTGAGCAGAGGTTTGTCCCATAGTTGATCTAAAGGACATGATTTTTTGGATACTTTGGAGTCATTGTGGTTCTAAAGACCCTAATTACGTAGTTTTCTATTTAAAACAATGCATAACAACCCAATTATTTATATTAACGGTGATGTAATTATTTACTATTTCGCAATGGGGCCAACCTAAATACTTTCAAGCTTGCATAGCAACCTGTTAAGAAATATGGTAGGACTTAACTCAACCATACAAATCTGGATAGAACTCGGACCACTAGACCCACCATCAACGGAACAAAAGAACCACAATTAAATCAGAAATCACTGAACAACTTTGAAACAGATCAGCCCGCTCAAAGAGATAGACTAAATATATCAATTAAGAGTTGAGATGTTGCAGAAGAGTTGAGATGTTGCAGAAGCCTTTGGGCAATAATACATTCTTCTTTCTATTCTAGAAAGTTCACTTTTGGAATACGGTGACAATTTAAGTTCCATTGTTCGTAAAACTCTTGGATTCTTCAAAATATATATAGGAAAGATAAGGTCCCCTTGACTTTCAATTCAAATAATAGTGCAAGTTCTAAAGTGTGATAAAAGACATTGTGGAACACATTCTGATTCCACCCAACTTTCTTTATCATCACCTCCATCACCCCTTCCCAAACACGAACCTTATGAAGTTTGAGATTTTGAAGCTTAGGACAGTGGTGATCATTCGTAATACCAAATCCCAACAACATTTGAAAAGTTCTAGATTAATTAAATTATAAAAGATAGGAATATTATCAGTTGGGTCCCTGAGCTGATGCACCTTGAATGCTTCATAGTGGTCCAATATATCTAGGTGCAGAGACTTAGAAGTAGTTGTTAGTAGACCTCCAATTACTAATGTGTATGTTAGGCGTAGGCCCAAAGGCCAAGTAAGTTAGGCCCAAATGATTTAGTTAGATGTCAAGTATATAAGTAGAATAAAGAATGAGAAAGGCTATGATTCAGTTTGTATTTGGTTGGGTTGGTTTGGGAGAGACTAGGCTCTCTAATCCTAGAGGTTATTTACAGTTAATTGTGTAAGTATAACTGCTGTTGCAGTTTGTAACTGCTACTGCAGGAAGTTATTCCCTGTATAACTGCCATAAAGTACTCTAATGGTGTGTATTATTATTCCCTTAATTGTCAATACTATTCAGAATCTATCATTGGTATCATAGACAACGATCCTTGGCACTAGTTTATGGTCCACACGCGCCGCCAAATGGAAGCAAGATTGGAATTTTTGGAAAGGGCATATGAAGGTTTTGTTGCAACCAGAGAAGAGATTCATGAGTTGCGCAATCTGATGGAAACTGAAAAATATGAATCGCAGCGCCGAATTGATGAACTACTCGAAACTGTCCGCGGTCTCACTATCCGAAATGACAACATAGGTAATGGTACCCCTGTATTTGGACAGAATCTCCGCAACCATGATGACAAATGGAGAAAACTTACAATTCCCATTTTCGAGGGTGAAGACGCTTTTGGGTGGATTAATCGTGTTGAACGCTACTTTGATTTAAGGGGTGTAACTGACGAGGAAAAGGTACAGGCTGCCATGATAGCAATGGAAGGAAAAGCACTCACTTGGTATCAATGGTGGGAATTTTGTTCCCCCTCACCATCTTGGGATGATTTCAAGGCTGGTTTGATCAAACGGTTTCAACCGTCAATGCTACAAAGTCCCTATGAACTGCTCCTCAGCCTTAAGCAAATGGGATCGGTGGAAGAGTATCGGGACAAGTTTGAATTGTATGCTGGCCCACTTAGAAGTGTAGAACCAGATTATCTTAAAGGGATTTTTCTCAATGGGTTAAAAGATGGGGTAAAGGCAGAATTGAAATTACATCCGGTTACAACCTTGGCCGAGATGATGGATTTCGCCCAAAAAATTGATGAAAAGAATGTCATCCTTGACAAAGGAACTTCCTCCAACACCCACTCCAAGACTTTCACCAAGGGTTATGGTTATCCTTCTAACCGCACTGTTACGTGGGACTCCAACAACAAAGCAATCAACGCCAAAACAACGTCGATTGCTGCCACAACTGAGACATCTAACACAAAACCAGCAACTACTTCTCGTGGGCGAGCTTTTCGACGCCTTACAGACACGGAACTGCAGGATAAAATGGCCAAGAATTTGTGTTTTCGCTGTGATGAAAAATTTGCTCCGAGTCATGTGTGCGCTAATAAACAATTTCATGTCATGCTTATGGAAGGAGACGACGATGACGAATCAGCCCCATTTATTGAAACAGCAGAATCCACACTCCATACCCTTCAATTGTCGATGTATAGTATATCAGGATTCACATCTAAGAAAACTATAAAGTTGTGGGGATATTTGGCAGAGCAACGCATTTTGGTTTTGGTCGATTGTGGAGCCTCTCACAATTTCATTTCCTCTCTCTTGGCTCACCAACTAAGCTTATCCATTGCTGCAACACCTTCTTTTAATGTGGAGGTGGGAGATGGCCGCAAAATTCCATGTGGAGGGGTTTGTCAACAATTAACCTTGGACATTCAAGGTCTTACAATTCAACAAGACTTTTATGTCTTTGAACTTGGTGGAGTCGATATTGTGTTGGGGATGGAATGGCTAGCACAACTTGGGGAAATCCGGGCCAACTTTGGAGACTTGCTTCTCAAAATTCCTACACCCACAGGAACTCACATAATCCAAGGGGATCCCACCCTCTCCAAAGCACCGGCATCTATCAAATCCATGTATAAGGCACTCTCCAACCAAGGGGAAGGGTTTCTAATCACCTATCACATGATTTCAGAAGCAACAGACCCACATGCTGCCACACTACCGTGGATTCGACCAATTTTGGAAGACTATCCAGAAGTATTCACCGAACTACAAGGTTTACCACCCCAACGGAGTCATGACCATGCAATCATATTGAAGGAAGGCGCTCCTATCCCCAATCTACGTCCTTACAGGTATCCCCATTATCAAAAAAATGAAATTGAGAAATTAGTAGATGACATGTTGCAATCCGGAGTCATTAGGCCAAGTGTTAGTCCGTACTCTAGCCCTATCATCCTTGTCAAGAAAAAAGACGGTGGCTGGCGGTTTTGTGTAGATTATCGAGCCTTAAATAAAATCACTCTGCCAAATAAATTTCCTATACCCATTATTGATGAATTGTTGGATGAACTCGGAGGTGCAACGATATTCTCTAAGTTGGATTTGAAGTCTGGTTATCACCAAATCAGAATGAAAATAGAGGACATCCCCAAAACAGCCTTTAGAACTCACGAAGGCCACTATGAATTTGTTGTTATGCCTTTTGGTCTTACTAATGCCCCTTCGACATTTCAGGCTTTAATGAATGAAGTGTTACGCCCATATTTACGTAGATTCACATTGGTATTTTTTGATGATATTTTGGTGTATAGTAAAACCGAGGAGGAGCACAAGAGACATTTGGAGGCTGTTTTGATCTTGCTCAAAGAGAATCAATTGGTCGCCAACTTCAAAAAGTGTACCTTCGGACGAAGCCAATTGGAATATTTGGGACACGTCATTTCGGGGAAGGGTGTGGCAGCCGATCCACAGAAAATTGAAGCAATGCTCAATTGGCCTATTCCAAGAGATCTTAAAGCCTTACGGGGATTCTTAGGTCTGACGGGTTATTATCGTCGGTTTGTTCGAAATTATGGGAAGATTGCGAGACCTCTCACTCAACTTCTTAAGAAAGACAATTTTGGTTGGAATGAGGAAGCACAAGCTGCCTTTGCAGTTTTGAAAAACGCCATGGCTGAATTACCTATCCTTACTGTACCAGATTTTTCTCTTCCCTTTGTTATTGAGACAGATGCCTCTAACAAAGGCTTAGGCGCCGTATTAATGCAGCAGGGTCGACCAGTAGCATTTTTAAGCCAAACTTTATCTGACCGGGCACAACGAAAATCTGTCTATGAGCGAGAACTTATGGCTATTGTCATGGCGGTTCAGAAATGGAGACATTACTTGATGGGACGCCATTTTATTATTCACACTGACCAGAAAAGTTTAAAGTTCCTCACTGACCAGCGCATTTTGGGTGATGACCAATTCAAATGGACTTCTAAATTAATGGGCTTTGATTTCGATATTGTTTACAAACCCGGCAGTGATAACCGAGCAGCCGATGCTCTATCCCGTCGCATGACTTATGCTGCAGTTTCTGTGATCCACTTTGCTGATTTGGAAGAATGGGAAGCGGAGATAATGGCTGATTCTAAACTCCAAAGCATTATTCACGACTTGTTGCGGGATTCCAGTACTCACCCAAACTATACCTTCCAAAATCGGAAACTATTCTACAAAGGCAAGTTAGTCTTACCCCGGAGTTCTTCCAAAATTCCCAAACTACTAAATGAATACCATTCTTCAGCAGTAGGTGGCCATTCGGGATTTTTCCGCACTTATAAACGGTTAGGTGCCTTGGTTTATTGGGAAGGGATGAAGAAAGATATTCAGAATTTTGTGGCTTCTTGTGCTATTTGCCAACAAAATAAATACCAAACCTTATCCCCTGCTGGTCTTCTCCAACCACTTCCAATCCCCTCTCAAGTTTGGACCGATATATCAATGGATTTTATCGAAGGGCTTCCCAAAAGTCAAGGTAAGGATGTTATCTTAGTGGTGGTTGACAGATTCACTAAATATGCTCATTTCTTGCCTCTTAGCCATCCTTTTAATGCTAAGTCAGTGGCTGAAATTTTCCTGCAAGAAATTGTTAGACTTCATGGTTTTCCTTCTACCATAGTCTCTGATCGGGACAAGATTTTTCTGAGTCATTTCTGGACGGAATTGTTCAAAATGGCTGGTACCAAATTGAAGTTCAGTACAGCTTATCACCCTCAAACAGATGGCCAAACTGAGGTAACAAATCGGTGCTTGGAGACCTATTTGAGATGCTTAACCGGACACAAACCGCGGCAATGGGTCAAGTGGCTAGGTTGGGCAGAATTTTGGTTTAATTCCAATTACAACAACTCAACCAAGACCACTCCTTTCAAAGCTTTATACGGCCGTGATGCACCACAATTGGTTAAGGGTACCACTGTTCCTTCAACGGTGGAGGAAGTTAACAGGTTGACTCAAGAACGTGACATCATTCTGCATGATCTTCATTCCAACTTGGCCAAAGCCCAAAACCGAATGAAAACTCAAGCCAATAAACACCGGAGAGATGTATCATTTGTTGTTGGGGACTGGGTTTATCTCAAATTGCAGCCTTATAGACTCAAATCTTTGGCAAAGAAGATCAATGAAAAGCTTAGTCCTCGTTTTTATGGCCCTTATCAAATTACTAAGCTCATCGGTTTGGTTGCCTATCAATTAGCCCTTCCTGCTGAAAGTAAGATTCATCCCGTCTTTCATGTTTCTCTGTTGAAGAAAGCTGTCACACCAGTCCCAAATCCTCAACCATTACCACCTATGCTGTCAGAAGATTTAGAACTTCAAGTGGAACCTCAAAATCTCATGGCTGTCCGTACTAATGCTGCCAACGTTGTGGAGGTGCTTATTCAATGGAAGGACTTACCAGCATTTGAAGCAACATGGGAAGCTTTTGAGGTCATCAACCAACAATTTCCTGATTTTCACCTTGAGGACAAGGTGAAACTTTTGGAGGGGAGTATTGTTAGTAGACCTCCAATTACTAATGTGTATGTTAGGCGTAGGCCCAAAGGCCAAGTAAGTTAGGCCCAAATGATTTAGTTAGATGTCAAGTATATAAGTAGAATAAAGAATGAGAAAGGCTATGATTCAGTTTGTATTTGGTTGGGTTGGTTTGGGAGAGACTAGGCTCTCTAATCCTAGAGGTTATTTACAGTTAATTGTGTAAGTATAACTGCTGTTGCAGTTTGTAACTGCTACTGCAGGAAGTTATTCCCTGTATAACTGCCATAAAGTACTCTAATGGTGTGTATTATTATTCCCTTAATTGTCAATACTATTCAGAATCTATCAGTAGTGTGTGCTTTCAAGGGTAAACAGTTCAAAGCACAACCTTTTTTATTGGCAGTAGAAGATTTTTTATTGTCTTCTAGTGGAGTTGAATTTCCCTCACTCAAAATTCTTGATTTCAACCATGTTAGTTTTCTTGGCGGACTTAGAGATTTTTTGTTGCTTTTATCTGGATCTCCAATCCTTGAGGATTTAAAAGTATTTTGTGTAGACTTTCAATGTACGAAAGCTTCTGTTATTCTCAGATAATTTTAAAACGTAAACTTACCCAAATTATGAATTGTGATTTGAACTGTTTTTCCTTGAAAGCACTCACTATTTTGTATAAACTTTCAATGAACGAAAGCTTCTACTGCCAATATCATGAGTTGTGATTTAAACTGTTTATCCTTGAAAGCACTCACTACTAAGTCCTTGCGCCTATATATATATTGGACCACTATGAAGCATTCAAGGTGCATCAGCTCGGGGGGTCCAACTGATAATATTTCTATCTTTTATAATTTGATTAATTTAGAGCTTTTTAAATGTTATTGAGATTTGGTATTATGAGTGATCCACCAGTGCCCTAAGCTTCAAAATCTCAAACTTCATAACAAACTTCATAACAAACTTCATAAGGTTTCTTGTTGTGAAGGGGTGATGGAGGTGATGATAAAGAAAGTTGGGTGGAACCAGAATATGTTCCACAATGTCTTTTATCACACCTTAGAACTTGCATTATTATTTGCATTGAACGAAAGGGATCTTATCTTTCCTATATATATTTTTGAAGAATACAAGAGTTTTACGAGCAATGGAACTTAAAGTGTCATCCTGTTTCAAAAGTGAACTTTCTGGAATAAAAAGAAGAATGTCTTTTTCACAACTCTTCTGCAACATGTCAACTCTTAATTGATATATTTAGTCTATCTCTTTGAGCGGACTGATCTGTTTCGGAGTTGTTCAGTGATTTCTGATTTAATTTTGATTCTTTTGTTTCGTTGATGGTGGGTCTGGTGGTATGAGTTCCAGTCAGTTTTGTAGGGTGGAGTTAGTCCTACCACATTTCTTAACAGGTTGCTGTGCAAGACTGAAAGTATTTAGGTTGGCCCATTGTCAAATAGTAAATCATTACATCATACAGCCGTTAATATATATAATTGGGTTGCTATGCATTCTTTTAAGTAGGAAACTACGTAAATAGGGTTTTTAGAACCCCAATGATTCCAGAGTATCCCAAAAAGTTATGTCCTTTAGATCAACTATGGGACAAATCTCTACTCACGCGCTTACATCGCAACTTAAAGCTCTTCGTAGTTCGCTAAGAATAAGTTTTGCAAGAACCAAATGGCGGTTCTCTAGCACAACAGAGCGCTGATTAACCAACAGAGTCAGATTGATTCGGTAGTTGCTGTGTTGTGCATTTAGAGTAAGCGCACTTGAGTAGGTCCATTAATTAAATGAGAAAGAAATAATAAGATAATTAGATCCAGCCCATGAACGTATTTCAACCGGCCCACCTATCACTAAATAATAGTGGTCAGGCTCAGTGCTATCACTTGCGGTGCAAATTAGATCCAGTCCCCATGAACGTCTTTCCTGAATTTTTCCTGATTTCTTCCCAAGCTGTCACAAATTACATTTAGGTTGGCATGATTTTACTAATTTGTTTTTATTAGCTGTTTTGAGATTGGTCAGCTGGCTTGCTTTTGCTTGTTACAGTTAATTGTAACTGCTTTTGTTGTCAAAAGAAGGACCGGCCAGTTCTCACCTTAAATTGAGTTGGTTTAATAGGATTGCTTTTGTGTTTTTGAAATGTGTCCATTTGTTGAAAAGCTAAGATTGTTCTGTTTAATAGGATTGCTTTTGGCCTGCAGTAATTAATGAGTTGATTATTGTTACTTCCTACTCAAGTCTGAGCTATTGTATACTCATGCTTTTTGTGCTTCGTTGTTTTTCTACTGTGATTTATCGATTTGTGGTTAATTTAATTCATTACAGATGAGTGGCAAAACTTTCTTGCTAGAATCGGCCGTGATGAAAATTCAAGTGACACTGATCTTTTCGATAGTCCTGGTGATATTCTTGAACTGCGCTTTTGGGCTTCTTATCGAGGGCAAACATTGGCCAGAACTGGTAATGTTTTAATATATTTGCTTCAATACTTGATTTGCATCTTTTTTCTTTTCCATGTTTTATGTGTCAATATTTTAGTCTCTCCTGTTGTATAAATTGTTTGAGATCTACTTGCTGCTAACAAATTTGTCTTCTTCAATCTAAAATTTGTCTGTTTTAGCCATTAAAAGATAGCTTCTTTTATTGTATTTTCAGAAATGATTTTCCTAAAAACGTTTTTCAAAATTGTTAAGAAGTGTGATTAGGCCTAACTCAACCCTACAAAACCGGCTTGTAGGGTGAGGATTGTCCGCACTTATAAGAACATGTTCAGGCCATATATTGTCCGATGTGTGACTCTTAACACACCCCCTCACGCCCAGGACTAGACAACTGGAGCGTGGAAATAAACGGTGGGCGGCCCGATAGCGGAATCCATAGAAGGTGGCCCACCGAATCTTAAACGAGGCTCTTGATACCATGTTAAGAAGTGTGATTAGGCCTAACTCAACCCTACAAAACCGGCTTGTAGGGTGAGGATTGTCCGCACTTATAAGAACATGTTCAGGCCATATATTGTCCGATGTGTGACTCTTAACAAAAATATTATCAAATTTTTAAATTCGTTTTTTCTAAATTGAAAGACTAATTTTGACATTCTATAACATAATCATACATTATTAAAGATCAAAACATAGTTGAAATCGCAACTTTTTCAAAAAGTTGTTTCTTAGAAATGATTTTTATGAAAAGCTATTTGAAATAGCTTCAAAATTAAATGATTTTTTTGAAATTTTGATATTCAAAAAAAATTCAATAAAATGATAAAACACCTAAAATAATATTTTAAGAATAACTATTCAAACTAAATTTTCATTTGAATCTTTTATGAAGACTTTCTTTGTAAATTTTTTTTACACAAAAATATGTATAACTACAAAAATCATTTTTAAAAAAAAGCTGAAACAAATGGCCCATATTCCAGTTTATATTGTTTTCCTGCCTTGTTTCATAGTTTCTAGACTTCCTTTATATCATTGTTTTTAATACTAGAATGGTCATTAAGCTGTAAAAGCATTGATTGACAAAATCAATTTGCTTGTCAATTATTAAACCATGATTAAATTGGAAATCATGTATGCTCGAGCTTGAGGAGGAGTGTAGAATTAAGTAAATCTGTGTATATTCCTATAGTTTTACAACTTCCTAGATTGATTGCTAATATTCTTAGGATATACAACTTTTCAGGTTAGTGCTTATTCATTATGTATGCAGTGTATTTTTCTAACACCATTAAAAACGCATAAGTTACAAACATAACCAGATGTCTCAGCTCATTAACCATCTTTAATCAAGATAAGCCATTCAAACTTGAACAGTATTAAAATGATTTTCAAGTGTGTAGTTGCACACAAGTTATGGTTTATGAACCCCTACAAATCATGTTTATTTGAGCATCTACAAATATATTTGGACAAAATCTAAATGATTAAAGGATATATATGTATATATGAACACTTGAAAATCGTGGTTAATGACATTTAAAATTGTGATTAATTGGGTTTAGAGGATGGTAAATGAGTTGAGTGGGAACACATTGTTGTATTCATTAGCCATCTCCTTAACATAATTAACCACATATTTGAACTGTGTTTATCGTTTTATTTGTTATAGAAGTTTGATGTCAAAATAACACAATTCGTTTGCAATTCATAAAATAGATATAATCTTGACTGTAAAGTAATATGTTAATGGCTAAAACCAATGTTGTTTTATTTATGACTTATCAAGTTGTGCATCTTAGACGAAAACATCTTTTGATTCTTTCATTTCAATTATCCAGTTTATCACATGCAAAGTATAACATCAAAATAATAAAAATTCCTTCAAACCTCTTAAAAGTTTATCATGAAAAATTGAAGTAGCTTATTTTCTATTCTTTGCACTTTGAAATGCAGTTCGAGGGATGATGTATTACAGGAAAGCTCTTATGCTTCAGACCTATTTAGAGAGGACCACAGGTGGAGGTAAGGGGAGGTATACACCCATATATTTTCCTGCCTATATATGCTTGTAACTCTTTTTTTTTTGTTATGATTTAGATTTGGAGACTGGAGATGGTTTTGATGAAGTATCTGATACACGTGGCTTTGATTTATCCCCGGAAGCACGTGCTCAGGCGGATCTGAAGTTCACTTATGTTGTGACATGTCAAATTTATGGTAAGCAGAAAGAGGAGCAAAAGCCTGAAGCTGTTGATATCGCTTTACTTATGCAAAGGTCAGCTCAGCAATATTTTTGTGAAGCTTTTTTTCCTTAGTTATATTCTATTTGATTTTCTTCATTATTCAAATGCTAAAGTCTATAGCTTTATCCAATTTTTCAATTATTTGTGCTTTTAGAAATGAAGCTCTTCGCGTGGCTTTCATTGATGTTGTTGAAACTTTAAGAGATGGACAAGTGAACACGGAATACTACTCAAAGCTTGTCAAAGCTGATATTAATGGAAAAGACAAGGTGTGCCATTCTTCTGTGCTCTTTACACACTTCCGTTCCACATTCTGTTCTATGGCCAGGGTTTTCGTCTTTCACTTTCGAGCCACATTTTAATATCTACCTCTTAGTCTAGTTTCTTATCTTGTGAGAATGGCGTTGATGGTCAATCAATTTGTTTTAAATTCTTATAGCTTTTCTCAGCATAACTGTCCAACTTTTTCATTCATAATTAATTTGGTATTACAATCCATTTGGTTTGAAAGATCACAGTGAAACTTGAGTGTAATTGATAAGTGGTTAATAGTTGAGACTAGAGTTTGTGAATATGTGAGCAGGAAGTTTCAAATTACAAAAATTTTTCAGTGTTTTTCCTGCACTACATACATGTAAATGTAATAGCTTCCATGGCGTATATGCTAAAGAACAGGAACTTTTGTTATGTTGGGTGTGTTTCTTGCCATTCAAATAACACCTACAGTGATGGGATTATTTTTTCCTTTAATATGTGTGTGTGTATTGCTGTATTAGAGAGTACTACCTCCATCCTTAAATATTGGTTCCTCTTGAGACTTTTTCTCGTCCCTTTCTATGGGACCCTTTTTCAAATTTCACCGAAATTATTTATTTCTTTAGCAACATACCCTGAATTATGTTACCTCTTTTTATACAACCTGTGATAAATAATAGTTTGATGGAGTCATAAACTAATTAATGCTTTTGAAGGGTAAACTAATAAAACAATACCAAGTGTCACCAAGTTTAGTAAAACTACCAACTTTCTTATTTCCCGTAGTTTTGTCAACAAATTCCTATATTTAGGGATGAAGGTTAATAATTGTATGTTCTTCCTATATTTTAGACTTTTTAATGTGATTGAATATCATGAACTGACATGAAATAAAATTCAAACAAACCATGATATCAATACCGACTAAGATAAATTATTTTGTAGGTTTTAGAATTGTGGTTTGGACTAACTCAACCTTACAAAACCAACTTGTAAGTTGAGGATTGCCCTCACTTTTAAGTTATAAACATATTTTCAGGCCATAAGAAAACCTAATAGCAAGTGCTTAAACGAACTTTGGATAGGTTCTGAGTGCAAGTCTTTGCATTGATTAGTTTTAAGGAAAGAAAACCTTAGAAAATCGGCGTGTGTCTCTTGGATAGGTTTGTTAAGAAATGTGGTTGGGTCTAACACAACCCTACAAAACCGGCTAGTAGGGTGAAAATTGCCCCCACTTATAAGCACATGTTTAGGCCATATATTGTCCGATGTGAGACTCTTAACACACCCCCTCACGCTCAGGACTAGACAACTGGAGCGTGGAAATAAATGGTGGGTGGTCCGATAGCGGAAACCATAATAGGTGGCCAGCGGATCTTAAACTAGACTTTGATACCATGTTAAGAAATGTGGTTGGGTCTAACACAACCCTACAAAACCGGCTAGTAGGGTGAGGATTGCCCCCACTTATAAACACATGTTTATATATTGTCCGATGTGGGACTCTTAACAAGGTTCAATGGATTTTGGATAGGTTCTGAGTGCAAGTCCTTACAGTTATTAGTTTTGTGAAAAAAAAATGTGCCATAAAAGGAACTGTGAAGGACTTGTTGTAAGCACCTAATGCTTGTATGATGTACCTCTCATGTTCATGTTCATGTCACTGGTTAATTTGAAAAGAATGCAATGCTAAAAGTTTAGGGTTGGTCATCAAATCTAGTCCCCAAATCATCATCGTTGTTGTTTGTGTGTGTTGGAATCCCTTGTTTGCCATATTTTCTTAGGTTTCTCTTACATTTGTATTCTATTGAATTTTCACTCCTTCAATTAAACCCTTCTGATGTCATAGGAAATATACTCGGTGAAATTACCTGGAAATCCTAAACTTGGTGAAGGGAAGCCCGAGAATCAAAATCATGCAATTGTATTTACCCGTGGGAATGCCGTTCAAACAATTGACATGAATCAGGTAGTTAATTTAACAGTTTACATCAATAAGTATTCTATTGTATTCCTTAATATGTATGTCGCTCCTAGTTGTATTGATTTATACACTTTCAGTTTGAAGATTTTTCTAATTTGTATTACATTTTACTATCAATTTTCTATTTCATTTAGTGTGCAATTAAACTTTTATAAATGATAGGTAGGAGTACACATCATGTGCTTGGCTAATATTTATTTTTATCATAAGTTGCAAAGTTCAACAACACTCTCATATACTCTCCACCAAGTTAGCTAATCATTGAGCATTTGTCTGTTTGTGGCGTTTGTTCTGTCCTAGAGTTGTTAGGTTTGATCTTGGCTTGTAATACTAAGAACTACAATTTGCTTGCTAAAGATTTTTTTTCTAATAAATAACAAGTCCATTTCCACGTACTTTGTGCGAGTAACTCAGATTGCATAGTCTGAATCCATTGTGATTCTGGAGTAACTTGTTCTAGAGTTGGGTACTCACCCTTCATGCTAGATCTAGCAACATGGTTTGCTTGTAGGACCACCAAGAGATTGGAAGCCAATATTTTTTGGTAATTACTTTTCCCACCCTTAGGGTTGCTCCTCCACCACAGTGAAAAGTCACAACTGCCTCTAGAATCTGGAGATGCATCTCCGGACACATCTTTTTTACACACACACACACCTAAGTGAAATTGGTAAGCCACCTTTATTTTGCCAAAATTTTGGTTGAGTCCGAAGATGCATCTCCGGACGTACCCAAATTACAGTCACCCAACGCATGAGCCACCCAAATTCCAAAGATGCACTTCCGTAGCCTGCTGAGAGGAGGTACAATACTGTGAGAGCAAGCAAGACCTTCAGAATTGAGGTAACAAACACAGGCATTAGAAATGATTCTTTGCTTATGTTGAGTAAAAAATAAAAATCAATGATGCATATGTTTTCCGTCATTTGTAACTGCAAAAGAGGCGACCTAGCATTATTATTACCTGTTCATGTCTCACCATTACGGACGTGCATCTCCGGACTAAATTCGAGAAAAATAGGATGGATAACTCACGAATTGCTGAGCTGTGTGTATTTTAGGTGCGTCCGGAGATGTTTTTCTTGAATATGGAAGGGCAAATTTGGATTTTCTTGAATATGGGGTGGGAAAAGTAACCTTTTTTTGCCCTGCCATCATGGTCAGCATCACAACGGGTATCCGTACTGTGCTTTAGTTTAATCTACATTTCTGCTTTACTTAGAGGCAACCACCCTGAGTTTGAGGGGAGACGACAGAAGGACATGTCATGTACTCGGCTTATATTATTGTGTATCGTAAGTAACAGGGCTCTTGAACACTCTACTTAGTTCGTTTAGCAGTGGGTCTTAGTCTGTTAGTGGTGGGCATGATTATTTTGTTAAGAGTTAAGTAAGTCTGAACTAAATCTACATTTCTATTGTATTGTGACTCAGAACATTAGAAATAACAAATACAGATCGAAACTCTCTCTCTCTCTCTCTCTCTCTCTCTCTCTCTCTCTCTCTCATCTTTACAATTCTCTCTATTTTGAATTCTTTCCGTAGACAATTACAATTTTATACAAGTCTCTCTATTTTATGCTTTGTAGGATAACTATTTTGAGGAGGCTTTGAAGATGAGAAATCTTCTTGAGGAATTTCATTCTGACCATGGTCTTCGTCCTCCCACTATACTTGGTGTTAGAGAGCACGTCTTTACTGGAAGGTATGTGTAGCTTAAGTTCTATGACTCTGTTTCTTTTTTTGACTAAATTTTGTTTGTATATTGTTGAGCAAATTTTCATGTTACTGTACAGTGTGTCATCTTTGGCTTCATTCATGTCCAATCAAGAAACTAGTTTTGTGACTTTGGGTCAGCGGGTTTTAGCAAATCCTTTGAAGTAAGCCCAATTGATGTTAAATATTCATTTCATCTGTTCATATCAAAATCTGTAATGTGTTAATTATGATTTGTTCAGGGTTCGGATGCATTATGGTCATCCTGATGTTTTTGATAGAGTGTTTCATATAACCCGTGGTGGTATCAGCAAGGCTTCTCGTGTTATCAATATTAGTGAAGATATTTACTCAGGTATAACAGTTGATTTTGCTTCATAGAATTTTATTTGCCCTGGTGATGCTGCAAATGTTCCTACTCTAGGCCACACTCTATACTTCAAAACATTTTGGACTTTTTTGGAAATCTAATGGCTACAAAATTATTGTGGAACAATTCATTGAATAATAAATGTAATTCAAGGTGGGCCTATTTTAACAAATAACCATATTTCGTGACTAAAGGCATATTACCATTGTTGAAAATATATATGATATTGTTGGAATTTCCGCCTTCATTGCGGTCTGCCCCTAGTTGCCTTAATTGCGGTTTTTTGATTGCCTTCATTGCAGTCTCCAACACTTTCATTGTGTTGTGCCCCCACTTATAAACACAACACTGACCATATCTCTAAGCAATATAGGACTAAATCCACCCCTTTAAACCCAACACAATTAAGATGTTGGGGGCTGCAATTAAGGCAAACCGAAGTGCCACAATTAAGACAACGGGTGGACCGCAGTTAAGGCGGAAAGTCCAACAAATATCTATGGAATGTTGTATTTCAACTCGTGGTAATATCAGAGGTTTTTGTTTCTTGTATTAGTGGGAGGTATCCCTCACGTTACAAATTGGTATCATATTGGATGTAATATGACCTAAAATCGTGGTAATATCATATTGGATGTAATATGACCTAAAAAAGGGTATATTAGTGGGAGGTATCCCTCACGTTACAAATTGGTTTTGAAAGTTGCGTTAGACCTAATCCAAATTTTATTAAAAACAAATACGATATGAGAAACTCGAGTCCTATTTTATAGTCATTCAGGAGAGGGCAAGGATAAAGTGACCCAAAAAGTCAAAAAGTAGGGAATGGCTTTAAAGTGAGAGCATAACCAACTTGTAACTTCACTGGAGAAGTCATTACTGTCGGTTTCAATACTACAATGCTACAGCATCTTACTTAGTGCCTAAGGGTCACTACATCGTGCTACGGGTGATAGTGGCTGATAGTAGCATCTTCTATGGCTGATATTGACAATATATATTATAATTACAATTCTTACCGCATTCCTGTATGATTCAATGAATTTCAAATAAGCTAAACTTAATGTCCCTGCTTTTTTTTATTGCCACTGTTACCATTTCCCCATATTTTCTTCTTTTGATTCTTGTTTATTCACAGGATTCAATTCAACCTTGCGACAAGGAAACATTACTCATCATGAATATATTCAGGTGAGGCTTGTTATTTAAAGATGTATCTTCTACAAATCCAGCTCTAATGATAAATTGTACAGGTTGGTAAGGGAAGAGATGTCGGCCTCAATCAAATTGCACTATTTGAGGGGAAGGTTTCAAGTGGTAATGGTGAACAAGTTCTCAGTCGGGATATATACAGACTTGGGCAACTTTTTGATTTCTTCCGGATGATGTCTTTTTACTTCACAACAGTTGGGTACTACTTTTGTACCATGGTATGTCATTCATGCGTCACCTTTTTAATTTTTTTATCGATTAACGCACATGTATCAAATTGAAATAATTTTGGATAAAAAATAAAGAAACAAGACATTTTGTAAAAATAGTTTAGACTCACCTATAATACCAATCAAGTATAAGAGTCAACCTGATTATAGGTATCTTGAGAGTTAATTGAGGTGCTTGAGTGCGGTCAAATCTAAGTTATGTAAAAAGTGGTTAATTTGGGCAGAAGTTTGCCTAACTCCGACTACAACAGTTTTGCCGAATTTAACCCTTTCATTGCTCTTAATGGTCATGATTATCCTTAGAATGTGTGGGTTGGACCTAACTCATCCCTATAAAATCAGCTTGTAAGGTGAAGATTGCCCCCACTTATAAACACAACACAACACAATGAAGGTATTGGGTGCTGCAATGAAGGCAAGCCAAATGCCACAATTTAGGCGGCTAAGGGTGGAGTGCAATGAATGCGGAAATTCCAACACTCAACTAACAGAACTACATTTCCTTCAACAGTCTTAGATTTTATATTGGGCCTAACTCATCCGTACCAAACCGGTTTGTGAGGTGAAGATTACCCCCGGTCCCCCACTTACAAACATATTTTCAGGCCATTTCTCATCCAATGTGAGACTCTTTCTTGCATGGTCTCAGATCTAACTTGTTAAGGCTCAAAATTTTATGTGAGTTCAGATTAACAAACATAGCAGGGACGAACCTGTGGTGTTGGGGACTGGTTCTACTGGAAACTAAAAACTTACAGATTGAAATCATTGGCTAAAATTTTAATGAAAATCTCAGTCCTAAGTTCTGTGGACCTTACCAAATCATTAAGGTCATAGCTATGGTGTAACAATACTCAAGTATTATACCAGTGTAATTTGATTATGTTCCCCTTTGTCATTTTGCAGTTAACAGTGCTGACCGTTTATGCCTTTCTATATGGAAAAACGTACTTGGTAAGTTGAGTTTCTTCATGATTTGATGTTTCATTTTTTTTGCTTTCTGTTACTTAATTATTATCATAGTGTTAAATTGTCTTTTTCATGCATTCAAAATTTATTCATAGTACTAGTGTTTTATTGTGGAAATTTTGTGGTCAAACCAGATTTTGGCCTTTCGATAGTCTCAATTCTAAGATTCTTATCACATTTTTCTTACATAACTATCATTACTTGTACTGTCATTTGCGTGATTCATAGTTGGATTTTTAGGCCTTGATACTATTTCTAGGTTGAAGAAAATTTGAGGGCATAATTTTCCGAAAGAAATTATAGATCTGAAAAGAGAGAAAATGATGTTGACTTGCTTGAAAGTGTTGTGAGTAGATCACGGCAAGGAGTCAATTGTAAATCTGTTACCCGTTCTAACAGAAAGCGAATTTAATGTGAGCTGTATTTTGATTATACAGAAGTCTAAATCTAAAGCAAAAAATAAAGGAAGAAAGAGTCGAATTGGCTAGAATGAATAATTGTTATTGGTCATCTAATTTTTATCATTCTCCTAGTTTTATTTTTTCATAGAGATTTAAGTTAGGGGGCTATTCTCATCAGTCAGTCAAAGGGGTTGCCTACACATGTCATGCAAGTTAATGGTTACAAAGCTCGTATACCTACACACTGAATACTAACAATTAACAAAGACCTACACATATTTCTATACTGGTGTGTAAAGGAACATTTTTGTTTTAGGCACTCTCTGGTGTTGGAGAAGAAATTGAAGGAAGGGCCAAGATAACCAAGAACACGGCTCTGAGTGCTGCTTTAAATACACAATTTCTCTTCCAAATTGGTATCTTCACTGCTGTGCCAATGGTCTTGGGCTTTATTCTTGAACAAGGCTTCTTGAGGGTAAGTGTGTATGTTTCTATGTTTTTATCTTAATCTCTGAAGCGTGTGTACTTTTAAAGTGGTTACGTACCTGTATCCGGTACACGTGTGTATACTGTTAGTCTGAACAAGTGCTCTGGTTTTCTTCGGTTCTTTTATTCTACTTTGAACTTTTATACTGAATGATGTTATATGAAAATCGATCCTTTGAGAAAAATCCTACTTTTTCTTATTATTTTTTTATTGTTCTGCAGGCTGTTGTCAATTTTATCACGATGCAGTTTCAGCTCTGCACTGTTTTTTTCACTTTTTCTTTGGGTACAAGAACCCATTATTTTGGAAGGACAATACTTCATGGTGGTGCAAGGGTTTGTGGACCAACTTTATGCTCCCTTTTACTCCATTTCTCTTATAATTGTTAATATATTTATTTGTCAACAGTATCAAGCGACTGGCCGAGGGTTTGTCGTCCGCCATATCAAATTTTCCGAAAACTACAGACTCTACTCTCGTAGCCATTTTGTTAAAGGGTGAGGCTTATCGTTTCTCTAAGTCGGCTCTACATATGTGCAATATTTTTTGTCCTTATTGGTCTGCAATTAAGTTTCTTGAATTTCTAATCATTTAATCTGAGAAGACTATAGAGATAGAAATTGAGAGAAAAGCTGGCTGTGAAGTTCTGTTGATTTCTGTGTATGATTTAATGTAATTAATGTTTGTATAGAGTGATGAGTTACAATTTCTCGCAAAAATGAGTATCCAACCGTAACTACATTTACTGTCGCAAGTTCGGAACTCAAACCAACTAAACAGAACTAGTGCTAATTGTACAACTAAATGAGCGTCATTGCTGAACAGACTAACAGTATTCACTTTACATTCTGAGTACACTAACATATCACCCCTCCCCTCCTCCTCTTCCCCAAGCTCATGGCGGTTGAACTAGTGTAGAAGTTTGACATCTCCAGTTTATCATTTTATTTAAGGAAACTTTCAGGAAACAATGGTCTTCAGAAGGAATGTGCAACCCATGGAGATATTTTTCTGATATCTTTGGCTCACATTACAAAAAGGTTGAACTCCATGTGTATATTGTAGAAATAGGATAGCATTGCCATTGTCTGATAAAGTACTTGCACTCGATGTGTTTAGTTCCACAGCAGTGGTAGCACCGTCATGATATTCAACCTCTGTCTTGGATCAAGCAACCACTGTTTACTTTCAAATCCATCTAAGATTGGGCCTAGCAAAACACAGGCGCCTATTTTTAAGCCCCCTATCGTTAGGATCTGATACTAATATGCATCTATCTTTGTCTTTCACGAGAGGACCAAACACAAAGTTATTCATCATTTATGAGAGAGAATATCCTTTTGGGCATCATTAAAACTTCTTCAATGAGCTCAGTGGGTTGGTATCTTCTGCAAGTTCTCTCTGGGGACCTCAAATTGATTATTATCTTTTTTATTTTAACAAGCTCAATGCATATGATATATATATGCTTTAGCTTGAGAGGGAGTATTAAAGTCATAATTATCTCTGTTTGTTATCGTTAGTATTGTTTCTTGTTTTCCCTTTTTCGAGATATCCTCTTGTATTTATATTTATGCAATCTTATTTTGTAATGCAAGTCATTCATTGTAAATTATTCATCTTGGTATTAGAGCATATCCTATATTATTCAACTCTGTCTATCATGTTATTCCTCCTACATTTCTCCACTACTTCGAGTCCTTGTGTGAGTGTGAGTTGAGATTTGAACCAAGAATCACATGGTACTCAACATCTTGAGCTGACAATTGTATTTTATTTTATTTACTGTAAAACAGCCTCCTTGTTACACAGGGGTAAGGCTGCATACTATCCGACCCCCCCTTAACCCGCTTAGACGGGAGCATCTTCGTAGGCATTGGGGCATGTTGTTGTTGTCGTACTGCAAACTAAATTTTGTTCCGACTAATTCACACCAAATTAGTGAGTAATGGAATAGCTTTAATCTTCCACAGATTTGTCCCATGTAAAAGCAGGAGCAGGACATTATAATCTTAGCTGTTAGGTTTGTTATCTTACTCAAAAGACTTGAATGCATACATGGTAAGCCGAACAAATTCCTCAATGGTGAAAGAACCTTTGGCGAGACTTCACCATTCCGATGGCCGCTGATTCACCTTGGTGGTAAGCTAAGTGTGAAAATATTTGTGAATCGTTGCCCAAACTTCCCAAGAAAAGTGACGATCAACAGCTTTTGTGAGAATTGAATCGGACATTATTGATAACAACCAAGTGCACATGAGTGCATTTTGTTGTTTCCATTCAAGATAGCAAGGATTGAAATTCTCGGCAACATGATCTTGATCTGTGATGTACTGATCTGAAGGTGACGGGTCAGGGATGACTTTCTGCAACTTGTGGCCTCTGATTACACCATCAATTTTCTGTTTCCATTGTTTGAAATTCTTGTCTTCAAACTTCAGAGGTCAGATGAGATGAGATAGTTTAACTTTAGAGGAGGGAAAATCGTTTGATTGGTTCCCAAATGGATTGGAAAAAGCCTTGGATACAGGCTAGAATCGAGAGAGAACTAAACTGATACCATACTGAAATTTTAGAATATATTATTATGATCTCATTGTTACAAACTACAATAGATTCAATTCTATTTGTAGAGTTGTTGTTAGGCTAAACTAACTCCCTTAAATCAAGGGAACAGTTCCTGAATTCAAGGAGCTGTTATAACACAAACTAACAGCATGTTGTTATAATACGCACTAACAGAATGTTGTTATAACAGAAACTAACAGCCTGTCAGCTGGTGCAAGCGCGGCTGTCATGCCTTAACTGACAGTATCTCTAACAGTTGAGTATCTGTGCGGATCTAGGAAACCTCTCCTGGGAAAAACCAAGTTCTCAGACAGAGGAGTCTTGGTTACTTATTATTCTCCATCCTTGTTTTTCAAGAATTGCTAAAGTTAAATGCTTGGAATCTTCTGAATCCCTTGTCTCCCATTCTTGCTTGATTTATATCTCAAATCTTATTCTATTCCGTATTTATGAAATTATTCGTGTGTAGACTGCATACGCTTCAAAGATTGCTGTTCCTTATTGACCTTTACCTTGAAGGGAATAATCATTACCTATATCCTCTTGTCTTCAGGTTGGAAGTTGTGCTTCTGTTGGTAGTATATCTTGCTTATGGCTACAGTGACGGTGCACTATCATACATTCTTTTGAGTATAAGCAGTTGGTTTATGGCTCTATCCTGGTTGTTTGCTCCATATTTATTCAACCCATCTGGATTTGAGTGGCAAAAGTAAGTATTATCTAAGCTGCCTGTTATGCCTCAGTTGTAATAGTTGTTTATGTTATATTTTCTCTTCGCGATGCTCTCGTGTTGTTAGATTCCTTTTGTTTAGTCAGTTAGAGATTTATACATTTGTGGAGCTGTTAGGCCTTGTTTTGCTTGCTTAATTCTACTCTATAAATATGACCCCAAAGCTTTCTGAAGCTAGGAAACAAGAATATCATTTTATTTTATTTTTCATTTTAAGGACTCAATCTCTCTCACTTTCTCAATTTTCATATCCTTTCAGGTATACCTCTTATCTGAATTTCTCTTATTGTGTATTTTAGGGTAGTCTCAGACTTCCGAGATTGGACAAATTGGCTTCTCTATAGAGGTGGAATTGGTGTTAAGGGAGAAGAAAGCTGGGAAGCTTGGTGGGAAGAAGAACTGGTATTCAATATTTTTCATTCATTATTTGAAGTGCATTTCTTGCTTTTGTATATTTTATCATGGTCATTAATAATTCGAGCACTTGGTAGTTAAACTCCCACAAAATATTGATAACTTTTCATACATTACATCATTTGTTCTACTTAATATGCAGTTCAAGTTCTCAAAAATTGGCGAATTTTACGTACTTTGTTGGAATTCTACTTTCTTTTGGAATGATGATTGATGTGCTAACTGAACGTGTGTGTTATATATGTAGTTCTAGTTCTAAAGCGGCAACTTTATGTTTAAATTGTTGGTTGATCTTATAAATTACAAAGACTACAACAACAACCAAGTCTTGTGGGGTTTGTTACATGGATCAAATTCCGCCATAATGTTCTGCCCAAGGACATGTTTCTATCCAAATCTTTAATCTTGAGATCTTTCATAATATCTTTTTTTATAGATTTTTAGGTCTTTCTCTACCTCTAGTTTTTTGACACCTCCGTTTGATCTACTCTCCTTACAACATAATCTACTATTCTTCTCTTTACATACCGAAACCACCCAAGCCTATTTTCCACCATCTTTTCTACTAATAGGTGCTACCCCAACATCGTCTTTAATATTGTCATTTCTAATGTTATTCCGTCTAGTCTTACCATACATCGAACACAACATCCTTATATATTGCAAGGATTAAAAAGTTATTTAAGTCATTTCAATTTTATTGTTCAAAATAAATTGTTTTGGAATCTAGGAAAGTGTGATAAGTTGTGCTCTTTAGCTAACTGGAGTTGAATAAGAACCTATTGGATCCATAATCTTTCAATTAATGGATGCCTTTAGTATAAATGCTAAGGGATTAAATTAAAAATATACTATATTTATTTTGATTCAGTAAGTAAGACCACACTAATCTTTGATGTAGGCGTTCCTCTTTCTTCAAGATGTGCATGGACAATGACTATTATTATGCAATATGTAGTTAATGTAAAGACCGGTGGATTTTTTTTGAAAACAATTGATAGGAACCAAACTGCTTTTGTGTGAAGTGTGAACCATCTCATCATATTTGACTAAGTAATTTAGAAATCCCAATCAGAAAAAAGAGACTAATTATGACAAAGATAAACTATTTTAAAATTATTCTATCTGCAGGCTCATATCAGGAGCTTCGGTTCTAGGATAGCAGAGACCATCCTGAGTCTGAGATTTTTCATTTTTCAATATGGTATTGTTTACAAGCTTGATGTGAAAGGAATGGATACTTCATTGACGGTATGTTTATATTTCATCTGTTTGCCCTTTTGAATTCTTACTAATTTTAAAATATTTTCTTTTCTTGTTTCCAACTGTTAAATTGAGAAAGTTAGGATCACTTAGTTATGCTAAAAGCGTTGGTATCACTTCCTTCTCCGTAAAGCACCATAACGTACTGTTGAATGTCACCCCAAAATGTTGTTTAACACACATGCTGTGCTATGGTAAAAGGAGCAACAAACGTTTTGGTTCCCTTACTAGTAGTGCTTGCCCAGGAAGCACAAAAGGTAGCCGATTAGCCCTAACCTTAGTGTTAACTAGACAACAAGCTGAACAAAAGCGGCTGGCTGTTTTATTAATGTATGGAATATTACAAGAGATGACTTTGCATTTAACAACACATGGGTGTGACCTAATTTAATGTGATAATGGGACAATCCGCACTTTTGTCTAGATGAGACAACCCAAAATCATGAAAACTGTATGGGCTTTCAGATCCAAGAAAACCCCCTAGTCAATCCTTTGGAATTTTAACAAAATCTTGAAATGGGTGAAGCTTAAAATAGATAGTTGATTGACACTACCAAGAATTTGGGTCATGGTGTTATGTGGAAACCATTACAAATTTTTGAGTGGTTTTGATTTATCTGGGTGTGGAGATGTTGAATTTGCTAAGTACAGAGCCTATTAGATTTGTGGTGTACAGTTTTCTGTTAGATTTGGGGGTGGTTGCAGATGGTGGCTACGGTATTGCAGACAGTATTTTCTTCTGTAGCAATTCTAAGCACAATGGATGTGCTGAAAGTGTAGGTGACCAATGGTCTACGTGGCTGAAATAATGGTAGCCTAAGATGGCTGAAATGAAGGCGGTTAGGGTTTTGATAAGGAAATCTAGTTTCCCAAATCAGGAACTTTGATGCCTACTTGAAAAAAAGTGGAAACTAAATATTTCTGATGATTCATATTACAACAATAATATGCACTGTATAGACTAATGCACATACATTCTAATGAATGCCCGCCAGCCATACAATCTGAAATCTATCACAGTAACAAAAATCAAGGAAAACTAAATCTGTAAAATAGAAAAACAGGAACTAATTGAAACTAATTAAAAGTTCATTGCGCAATACAACAAAATAGTTTCTTTATTTGTTTTATATCCAACCGTTATTGCAGATTCTGTGTAAAGAAGTGAACTGATTGCTTATGTTTTCTATCTTGCACAGATTTATGGATTCTCATGGGTTGTGCTGGCAGTGTTAATAGTTCTTTTTAAGGTGCAATATTTAATTATGTTGTCTTAGATTACTTTTGTTTGTTGCTAATTTTGACTCGAGGCTATTTTGTATTCTTGCTCAATAGGTATTCACCTTTAGCCAGAAGGTATCAGTCAACTTCCAGCTTGTGCTGCGATTTGTACAAGGTCTATCTCTCTTGTTAGCACTGGCTGGTTTGATTGTAGCAGTTGTTTTGACGGACCTATCAGTAACAGACATATTTGCTTCTATTTTAGCATTCGTTCCTACTGGATGGGGAATTTTATCGGTGTGTTCTCTTTTTCTCTGATGCAATATGTTTATTAGTTTTTTTAATCTTTCCCCTATTCTTTTCCCCTTTGAAAAACCAAAATTACCTCTTAAATTTAGAATGTTTTAAGGGTAGTTTTGGGTTCTTCAATCAAGTTTGAGTTGAGACTCTAAGCTAACCTCCCTCACCTCTCACTTCATGTTTATAATTATTATTCTTGTAATTTATCTAAAAAAAATGATTAAATAGTGGCCATCCCGCTATCCTATTTTTAAGGTCGGCTGCTCTGTGCCAATATCCGGGATTGACTACTCTAGATTCAACCACGGTTCATAGTGCATTAGAATCATATTGAACCATAGTTAGTTTAATTGTATTATTTTTTTTATACATTTTATTTGTTAGCTACTTATTCCACTGTGGTTAATTAATCCAATTGAATTGTGATCAACAAGTACATTGATCTCTGATTAACTGGCAAAATTGATAAAAAAAAAATCCCTTCCATGTCCCTTTTCACTTTCTCTATCTTATCTTAACCATCAAATAGATCCTAAAGGTATTTAGAGTATTTCATTATTTGAAATCTAGAAATTCCCAAACACTTGTTCAGATATTCATTATGCTGAAATGGAGCTGATTTTGCATCAATACTTATAATATCTTAATTGTACCACTCTGATATTTATATGTTGATTGTCCTTTGTGTAGATTGCTGCTGCTTGGAAGCCTGTCATGAAGAAGCTAGGGCTGTGGAAGTTTGTTCGATCGATTGCTCGTCTATATGATGCTGCCATGGGCATGCTCATCTTTGTGCCAATCGCATTCTTTTCATGGTTTCCATTTGTATCAACATTCCAAACTCGCCTCATGTTTAACCAGGCATTTAGCCGAGGGTTAGAAATTTCTCTAATCCTTGCAGGGAACAATCCCAATACCGGGATATAGTTGTATTTATTCCAAGTCAAAATATGATGAATGATAGATATCCTTTTCATTTAGTGGAGGGTAGGTAAATCTTGTAGGTAGATTGTTTTGTAAGTCTCTTAATTGTTGTGAATAGTGATGTATAATCATTCTTCCAGTTTATGCTAAATGGTTTGTGTACTAATTGGGTGTAATATTTGCAATTTCAGTTTTGAATTTCCCTTCCCTTTGCACTATGCGAAGCCAGTTACTTTCCATCACTCACTCTGACAAATCTCTAATAGATGTTGAGATAGCATTTTTTTTCTTCATTTTTTCTTTTACAAATGTTGCGCACATATTATTAAAAACTTTTGAGTTTATTGAATGCTAATTGTTGTCGTGGTTTTGTTGAAATTATTTGTTATTGATTTTTCACTTGAATTCCTTTTAGATGATTATTTTCCTGAGAAAAATCTAGGTTATTTCGAGTAGATATTAATGCTTGTGAGATGGAGCTTCATGCAAATTTGTATACCTTTTAAATTGTACTCACGGATATTGCAATTGTAGTATTTGTGGCTTTGGCGATGCATATGCGGCCATTGTGGTGTAAATTTTGATTGAGAAAATTGTAACATATTGCTAAAAACACTTAATAACATATAATGTTAGAATTTTTTAAAAGTAAATTGAATTTTGTGGTATGAATTTTGAGTTATAAAGAAATGTTGAAACAATTTGGGTGATGTTTGAAGCGGTTCTTAGTATGGAAGGATGTACGATTTCAAATCACGAAATTATTTTGATGTGGTTGCAGAGACAGTCCCATAATATTGCGGTTTTATTTAGTTTAAATTTATTAATAAAAAACTATTAATTCAATTTTAAAATTTCAGCAATGACTAATATTAGTGGTTATGTATATGAGATGACTACTACAATACGCAGATGCCATATGAGAAGACATGTACATGTATTTTTTTGTGAGAAGGTGCCATCACATATGACTTTTGAGTGTGTTTATGTTTTTTTTATAAATGATATTCCATTCTTCAACCATTCTTCTCATATTTTGTTACTTTTTCTCTAAGTTTTTCTTCATGTCATCTAACATGATTTTAAAAGAGATAGATATGTTTGTTTCTTGAAATGAATTCAATAATGTCAAACCACACTTGAGAACTTGTCGATTTACCTAAAGAATAAAAATTCATCAGATGCAAATGGATGTTTAGAAGGAAGTATCATAGTGATGATGCATTAAACATCTACAAAGATAGATTAACAACCATGCCATGAAGTCAATAATAAGCATGTTTGACGATGATGTATGGTTAACTTGGTACTAAGTGTCTCATCAAAGCCAACCATTTTCTTGAACTTTGCAGAAACTAACCTCGAAATGAAATGTTGCTCAGCCTTGCAAAAACAACTATTCACTCATACTTATTGATTGCATACGTCAGGTTCAAATTCAAGAATCAGGTAAGCACAATAGCAGACTTGAGGCCTTACCCTCTTATACCCAAAGCAGAGGTAAAATTACAATCATCTAACACACTTGGACAGAGTGGTCAAGAGTGGACTAACCATAACTAAAATCCCAAACAGAATTCAACTCTTACTCAATTCACAAAAGAACTTGTAACAGAAACATAATCAAAACCTAATCAACTGATGATGAAATAAGTAAGAGAATTAAAGAGTGAAATGGTAAAGAAAATAATTTTATATATATATCATCATCATCACTAAACAAACAAACAAACCAATAGTAATATATGTGATTTCACAAACCACAGAATATATTAAAATGCTTTTATAATAGTCTAATTACAATTCAATTGGATGTCCTTACAACTACCAACTGATTTTAATTTGGACTTTATTAAAATGCTTTTACAATAGTTGGGTAAACAGGTTTTACAACAATATTACAGTGACCAGCAGCATCACTAGCTTGTCTTGATATCTTCATGTACCCATTCTATCCCCATTTTGTACCCATAAAAATTCTTGATCAACCAATATTTCACTCCCTTTTCTTCACCGTAACCCACTACAGTAACCACATGGGTGATAGGGAGAGCACATGACCCTTCATAAATCCCGCCCGTGTAATAATTAAATTGATTCTGCCAATAGACATAGCAACTGATACTGGCTGATATTCAAAGAGAATTATGACTTCATTGAAAAGTTTAACAGTGAAGGAAACCACACTTACTAGCTTGGCTATAATAAATATGCTGATTTAACAGAGGAAGAAATTTATGCTTCACTTTGTCAAAGTCATGAGAATGATGAGAATTTATGCACCACGTGAAGCATAAATTTCTTCCTCTGTTAAATCAGCATATTTATTATAGCCAAGCCTGTAAGTGTGGTTTCCTTAAACTTTTCAATGAAGTCATAATTCTCTTTGAATATCAGCAAACGCTTAAACGCCTCAGAACTGTTTGGATATGTTATTCCATATTTCATCCTCCATTGGATGTATGCTTCACCGACCGAAGATGATGATGATGTTTCCATTGGATATGTAGAACTATTATCCATTCCAAACACACTTGCCCACGTGATGGTGATCATGCAAAGACAAACAAGTTGCTTCATTTTTCTAGGATGGCTAGTTTAGGGAAAAACGATTTGATAAAATGAACACAAATACAACAGAATTTATAGAATTCAAATTCAACAAATTAAAAAGAATCAATAAAAGTTCATTGAAAAAAAATAAGAGTATAGGTTTCTGAATTAAGTAAAATCCAGAAAAATTATTTTTACTATTGAGAGTAAAAAAAAGTAGATGAAAACAAAAGCCATTGATTACGCGTGAAATGAAAGAGAGAAATTGAAATATAAAATTAACACATAACCACAATTTATAGAATACTTGGTGAGAAAGAATTCCCATATTTGAGAAAATCCCATATTATAAAACTATTCCATTTATTTATAGCAAGGCCTCAATGACAAGTCATGTGTTTTTTTGGATATTTATTAAAGCAAATGTTATTCAACAAGCATATATTAATTATTATTCTTATTATACAACTGTCTCCAAACCTTAATATATAACAAGTCATGTGCTTTTTGTCTTCATTAGCATTTTGATTATTTCCTAGAAGCTTCAAATTTTAAATCTTAATTAAAAAGAGAATTCAAGTTTTAAGATATTTTATTTTTTATATTTTTTTATGGAAATAATTGTTCTATACTTTTAAATTATTTGTATTATATGTTAATAGACATGTAAATTTAAAGTCCATACATTAATTGTATGCATCATGGGGTTAATTGTTATGGGTCATTTTTGAAAAATGAGAAAAACTAACTGCTGTTTCTACATCATTTTGTTATATAAAAAAGTTTATTATTTTTTTATTCTAATATAAGTGGATATCGAATGGAAAATGAATGACGCCACTTAAATTATTAAAAATAAATAAGTATACAAGCAATTAATATTAGTTTGTTTTTCTTCCCTTAAAGCAAGTTATTATCAATGTATAAAGGGTACTCAAAACCCATATCAATCCATCAATGAACAAAGAAAAATTTCAAACCAACGAAATCAAAATAAGCAACTCATAGTAGGAGCCATACTAAAATCTAAAATTAATGTTGGAATAAGAATTTTCTCCTATTAGACACTATCTCCAAGCCAAAAGTTTGATAGACCACGACATATCATTTCGTTCAAGTTGCAAATACCACCGTTGAAAAGAATATAGTTTCTAGTTTTCCACAAACACCACAAAACCGCCAACCAAATAATTTCACTTTTGCCTTTCTTAAATTTCCTGTTAAAAAATTGGTACCAATGCAGAAAATGCTTCTAAAGAGGGCTACAATATGCTCAGCGAAACCAAGACAACTTCCTACATTCTCCCAAATTTTCTTAGACACAACACAATCAAAGAAAAGATGGTTTCAATCTTCATCCGAATTGAAAAACAAAACATAAATACCTTCATGAATCGAGAGACAAATACCTCTTTTTTTTCAATTGATCTTTCGTTGCTAACTTGTTGAAGAAAGCCCTCCACCCAAAAGCTTTAATCATAGCCGGAACCAACATCTTCCAAAGAAAGAAGAGAGCTCGACATTGATCATCCTCCAATAAGGGTTGAACCTTGGTCTTAATGATACATATATAACCTTCTTTAGGTGAGTATTCCAAATAATCTACATTGTTCCACAAAACTTTATCAACTGTCCCAAGAACCAGGGAACGAGAGGATATATATCCATCAGGAGAAGAAATTACCTATGTTGAGCGGAATGTTGATGTTAATAGGAGATACCACAATCGCCCCAAATCCAAGTTCCATTTTTCCAACAACCCATATTAGCAACAAATTCTGCTTTAGATTTGCTAAGAGAATATAAATAGAAGAAACCGTCAGCCAAAGTTCTCTCCTCATACTAAAAAGGGATGTGAATTCTCTCTCATTCTTATAATTGACATAACCTACAAAATAAGAACCCAAATTAGAAGTAAAAATTCCAATCTTTGCCAAATCCTTCCACCTAGTCGAAGTAGACGAGTTGCTAATGTTGCAAAGATTCGAAAGAATTTGGTGTTCACAATCCCCATATATAGCCTTGAGAACATTATACCAAACTACCTCCTTTTTAACCAAAATTCTCCATCTCCATTTTGTAAGCAAAACAAAATTAAATCCAAGTTCCATTTTTCCAACAACCCATATTAGCAACAAATTCTGCTTTAGATTTGCTAAGAGAATATAAGTAGAAGAAACCGTTAGCCAAAGTTCTCTCCTCATACTAAAAAGGGATGTGAATTCCCTCTCATTCTTATAATTGACATAACCTACAAAATAAGAACCCAAATTAGAAGTAAAAATTCTAATCTTTGCCAAATCCTTCCACCTAGTCGAAGTAGACGAGTTGCTAATGTTGCAAAGATCCGAAAGAATTTGGTGTTCACAATCCCCATATATAGCCTTGAGAACATTATACCAAACTACCTCCTTTTTCACCAAAATTCTCCATCTCCATTTTGTAAGCAAAACAAAATTAAACTCTTCAATACTCTTAATACCAAGACCTCTTGAATCCTTAGGTTTACCCACCGCATCTCAGCAAACCCAATGAATCTTCGATTTTCAACCATTCCACCCCAAAGAAATCTCTGACAAATTTTATCAATGTCTCTCCAAACTTTCACAGGGACCCTATAGAAAGAAAATAGAAAAATAGGCAAGCTTCTCAAAACCGAATTAATAAGGGCAATTCTACCTCCAAAAGATAGACATCTCCCTCTCCACTGAGCCAACGTAGATTTGAATTTTTCTAAAGTTGGAGCCCACAACTTAATCCTTCTCGAGTTAGCTCCTATAGTTATCTCGAGGAAAGTAAAATTTAAATACTATAACTTGCACGCCAGAAAATTGGAAGCAGCTAAAAGGAAATGATTACTCAAATTAATACATATGAGCCAACTCTTATGAAAAATTACCCCCAAACCAAAGACAATTTCAAAACCTCTTAAAATCGCTTTAATGCCACATAAGTTATTCCAACCTCCTCCTCCAATTAAAAGAGTATCATCCGCAAATTGAATGATGTCAACTGAGACTCCCTCTTTCACATTGTATCACACAAAATCTCCTATTTTAGAAGCCTTAATAACCATGCCAGTCAACCCTTAGACAATAATCAAAAAAGGAAAGGGAGAGAGAGGATCTCCCTGTCTTAAACCTCTCCCAACTTTGAAATCTTGAGTAGGGCTACCTTTCACTAAAATAGACAAGTGACTATTGAAGACACGAGTGGAATAGTTTGTTAAGGGGAAGGCTAATGATCAGTGGCTCGAGGTTGTTTCAAGTGAGAAAAAGGTTTATGCTCTACCCAAGTTTTTAGTAGGAGTGATGAATCCTCATCTTCAACTTGCATTTATATGTTATCAACTTCACACTCTAGGGTTCCCTTCGATCAAACTTACCTCCTTGGGTGGAGCATATGTTTGGTTAAACTCTAGAAGATTTACTAGAAGGGTTACTAGAAGATTTTTGCGTTAATAAGTTGGAGATTTGGAACTACTTTTTTGTGTCTCTTGTTCCATGGTCACCTTCTCTCAAAGATACTAGGAAGGAAGTGTGGACACTGTGCAGAGGAATTCCTCTACATATTTGGGGTGAAGATACTTTCTATAAGATTGGTGGGCTATTCAGTAATGTGATTAAGGTTGATGAAGCTTATGTTAAGGGTCGTTATTTTGATGTTGGGAGAGTGCTTGAAGCCATGGATCTTGGGTCTATCATCGACATGGAAGTTAGGGTGAAGGTTGGTGTAGATGTGTACCTGATTTGGGTAGTTGAAGAGATCTTCATACCGTGTAAGTGCAGTCCCTGCTCTTCTATTTCGTTAAGCTTGGATGCTTTGGATGGTGCAAGTTTGGTTATGGGAATCCTTGAAAATGAAGAAACATTTTATGGTTTCAATGGTGGGTTTTTGACCAACAGGTGTGAGGAAGAAGATGAAATTGGTTCTCCTCTGAGCGCATTCGTCTCTCCCTTATATGGCAATGTTTCTTTAGGCAGCTCATGGCTGGTAGGTGGAGATCCATTTGGATTAGATGAGGAATGATATGATGTGTATAAGAGACATGTTGTCTCAATTCACCCACTATGTACGGTTAAGCCACGTCAGCCGCCTTGCACCAATTTTACCTATAATTCAAAGAGCAATTCTTGCATGGACACGACTCTAAATCCACATTCTTAGGCACAACCAATAAGAAAGAGTCTTTTTTTAATTAATTTTAATTTTAATTTTGTTTTTAATTGGATTCATGGGGTGGTTGAGATTATGAAGGAGAGAGAAAAATCAATATTTATTTTTTTAATTAATTAAAATTCTGTGATTGGTTGTGTGTAAAACAATTTCTTAGGTATGTGTCCACCTAAGAATTTTCCTAATTCAAAACCCAATTTGTTACATAATAGTGACTTTGGAGTTTTTTTAGTAAATTAAAACACTAATACTCTCTCTCTCTCTCTCTCTCTCTCTATATATATATATATATATATATATATATATATATATATATATATATATATATATATATCTTCTGATTCATACCTTTGCCCACAAAATGATTGTAACCTTTCAAATCATCCCTCAGGCTCTAAAATGATTGAGAATTATGGAATAACACTTAATTCCTTGTCTTCTTTCTCATGGCTTGCATCACATGGATCTTTTATAATTTAGGGTTCTTGTAGTGGACTTGATAAAAAAGGGAGTTCTTTTTTCTGCTGGTCTTCACCCCCAGCCAATCCCTGTTCACACCCCTAAAAAGCTCATTTTCTCTAATAGTTTTTCGGCGTTTTTCGATGATCATCTGACCTCTAGTGATTTTAAAGAGTTCTCTGTGCCTTCTAATCATGATATTCATATTCCTAGGTGTCGCTCCCGGGATTTTCATCCAAGTACAAATGCGAAAGTGGTGCAAGAAATATAGTCGCCATCCGTGTATATTTATCTCAAGAGAGGGGAAGGAAACACATAGTAACCTTGGGGAAATGTAAAGCAAGGTCATCGCGAACCATAGAAACGGTTAAGGGAGTCGGCTACGCGAGGGTAAGGTGTTAGCACCCCTCACGTCCATCGTACTCGATGGGATCCATGCTTCTTATCTAGTCTATGGGTGTAAAAGTCTACGTCTAAAGCTATGAACTAGAATGCATGCATAATATAGGGAAAATAAAAAGTTGTGCTCGTGTGGGCCCTACCCCAGTGCCTACGTATCCTTTTTGAGGAATCAGATTTACCGTAGTTCGGCTAACTAGTTTTGTTTGTTTTGTATTTTTAGGTGAACAGTTACATTCGCATCCTACGACAGCTCGACCTTTGGAGACTCACGCCAGGAAGGTAAGAAGGAAATAACATACTCTTAAGCGCCGTGAGGCAAAAGAAAAAAGAGTTTGCTTTGTGTTTTAAACATGCATGAAAAGACAACCTAAAGCGAAGTGGAAATTTCTACCTATGTTAGCATGCAAAAGGGAACTATGCTAAGTCTAGAAATCCTACGGGAAAACACTAAAGCAATAGCAAACAATAGAGCACCGGTCGATGAAAAAACAACTAACCATGGTCTAGGTACAAAGGTAGTGACCGGGGAACTAGGGTGCTTTAGCCAACAGGATTAGATCGACCGAGGCAAACAAGGAAGGGAAACAGAGGGAGCTCAGCCAACAGGTCGTAACAACAAGGCAAACGAGCTAGCATGGGACAAAAGGGGAAATCAATAACCTGTGCGTGCGTACACAGACCATCAACGTCGGTCGACGTGAGCTTGACAAAGCATGGGGATCCGATTGTAAGATCCTTTCCACTTGACTGACTCGATAACAACGATTTAGGGACAGGTTCAAAAGTAACAGCGTGTAACGCGCGCTAACTGAACAAACTCGATGAAACATGGTGGGGGTCGATTACGAACCCTCTCCACTTGTATACCAAAGAGGACTAACGATGGAGCCTCTTCGAGGACTTACCTCACCATTGACTTCCTGTGAGCACAAATATAAACACACAAAAATAGAGCCTCTTTTGAGGACTTCCAACAAATGTCTGCCAAAAAGAAACGGTCGGGACTCCGATCCTTCCTCTCATGTTATTTGAAAGTAGTAAAATGAATGTCTACCCTACTTCTCATGGCAATAGATGATGCGAGAAAGAGAATAAAAGGGTGCGAGAAGTGGTACCAAACAGATAGTAATCTGTAAATAACAACAAATAAGTAGTAAAAAGCCTAGAGATCGTGTGCAAGCTAGCATCAAGCAACAAACAGTGTCTGAAACCTGGTAGACGACATAAGCATCAGAGCGCATCGATGGCATGAAAGTAAATAAAGTGTCAGAATCAAAATGTGTGTCGACACATCTGAACCATACACCTGTAAGAAAAGTCGCAATCTAGACAAGTAAAAAATAGTATGTATATATTGTGTCTCAAAGAGTGAGACGAACGAATCGCAATCAGAAAATATAGTCGTGTTCCGCAAATAAAGTGGAACACAGAGCAAAATGCGTTCATCGGAAATTTCCTTCAAAGTCCCTTGCACAAGCTAGCACACACATTAGAAACAACAAGAAATTGCAACTGGAGCCACACAATTGTTGAAGGTGAAAAAAAAACTAGAAAGGGGAGGGGGGTTGAATAGGGTTTTCACTCTTTGAATGTTTCTCGCTTCTTAACATTAAAATGCTAATTAATGCTTTATAAAGACAATGCGGAAGCTATAAGAGTAAAGAAAGAGAGTAAAGAACATACGATATATCCTGGTTCACTTGAGAAACTCTCAAGCTAATCTAGTCTACCCTTCCGAGGTGATTTCACTTTAACAAAGGTCTTAATCCACTATTACAATTGCACGGGCCAACAGCCGGTGACTAATCAATAGTCTTGCTCCACAACACGAGTTCTCAATATTTATTTAAAAACTAAATTTTATTTAACATATCAACACAAAACAGATTATCTCGCAGCTGAATTCACAACTTAATATCTTTAGAATAATCTTCATAAAACATCAAATAAACCTCATGGTTCATGAGCTATAACTCAAAGCATCAACATCAAAATGTAATTCAAACTCAAATAATCAAAGTGAACATAATAGTTCTAAACATAACGACTCCATCCCCAATGTTACGTATCAGAGCAAGACTCCCTTCAATTTAAACAACAGTAAAAGGACACCGTGAAGCTATCCTCAAACTTCAACGGACTATTCCTGATAACCTACGCGTTACCCATGTGGAAACAGTATTCAAACAGAAAGGGTGAGTATTTCATAATCATTATGTACGACATAAGGAATGGATATAGTAGTGGCATACAAATAATCAATCACATATATACTGATACAACATATCCATCATGTATTCATACTTAGTCACACATGCACATCATTACATATTCACCACATCATCACTTTAAATCATCATTCACGTCACAAGTAATCAAGCATCATTTGTTCACATAATATCACAACAATGCGATGCAACAACAATGGACTCATGCATGTGGTACCAATTCATCACTGATGACTCACTCATTGTTCTCCTAAAATACCCACCATGGGATCAATTCTCGTTTGGAAATGAAGCACCTCAACAAGTTGCACTCAATCCGCACAATGGGATTAAGGGCGGTCACTAGACCAATGGTCCTACAAAATCACTGGACTTATCATCCTACAAATATGCTATGAATGCATGATGCTCAACGTCACAAAATTAACGACCACAACTAGTCAAAATGGCATCATCATTCATGTATTCATCAAAGTCATGTCATCATTCAAGCATGCAACATCACAAGCATCTTGTTTAGCACAACACACAAACCTCAATTAATCATGTTATCAATCAACACAATAACATTCACCAAAGTCAAGTATAGAAACACTAGAATTCCCAAAACCAAGTTTCATACAAAATACCTTCTAAGCCTACCCAAACGTACACAGTAAATTCTAGAAAATTCTTAGAAATTATAATAAAATATAAGTTACCATATTCTGAAATCATTTTTCAAAAATATTAATTTTCAATTTAATGGACCGCGCTAAGCACTCCTATACCGCGCTATGCGGGCTCTTTACTGTAAATTAGTTCTTTTTATTTTTATGAGCGCGCTCTGCGATTCTGCAAAAAATTATGGCGTGACCTGCATCATACTAGACCCAAACTTTTATCCAAAAACTAATTTTTAATCCTTGTTTTCTTGCGATTTAAGGTCTATTAACCTAGTTCTAACATGGATTAATCATTATAACTATAAAAACACACATGTTCATCATACCTCCATCGTTCTTCATCAAATCCTAGACCTTCAATTCCTCAACAATGGTGGATTCGAGTCTAAATCATGTCATTAATCACCAATACAACAATCAACAATATCATACATCATATTAATCATGCAATCCAATCAAATTCATCATAAAATCTCCGAACCCAAACTAACATATAATTATCAATCCCTTAAGGCAAACATAATAATTAGGATAACCCTCTTAACTTAGATTATTATCTTGATTGATTCTCTTTCCGAATTCTACGGCCGTTCTTCTTCTCCTCTCTTGCCCTAGCTCTCTCTTCTTTTCTCGTTTTCTCCAAAATTATACGACTAATGAAATTCTCTCTCTTTTTTCTCTTTTTACCTAGTTAGCCTTAGGACACCTATTAGTGATATACCTAATATGCCCTTATTAACTCTTCCTCATTATCTATTATTTTATTCAAATATTAACAATGCTAATTAGACTATTTTATATTATTATTCTAATTAACGGCTCAATTCTACTACCCCACACACATTTACATAAACATCACGCATCACATAATCACATCAAAAACATCAAATAATAATTAAATAATTAAATCTAATTATCGGGGTGTTACAACTCTCCCCCATTTAAAGAATTTCCGCCCTAAAAAATTACCTGACGAAAACAACAGCGGATAAGACTCTCTCATTCGGTCCTTCTGCTCCCACGTCAGACTTTCACTTGCTGGTTCACCCCACAACATCTTCACTAAGGCAATCTCTTTGCCTCACAATTTCTTCACTTCCCGTCCTTCTATTTGCATTGGTGACGCTTCAATTGTCAGGTTATCTCTCACCTAAATATCATCCATTTAAATCACATGCGAAGGATCCGAAACATATCTCCTCAACTGAGATACATGAAACACATCATGAAGATTCACAAGCGACGGTGGAAAACCAATTCGATAAGTTACCTCACCTATCCTTTCTGAAATTTGATACGGACCGATAAAACGTGGCGTAAGCTTTCTCGATTTCAAAGCCCTACCGACACCGGTTACCAGACTAATTCTCATAAATACATGGTCATCCATTTGGAACTCAAGTGCTTTTCTCCTCTTATCATGATAAATCTTCTGACGACTCTGAGAAGCTTTCATCCTCTCACGGATCATCCTTATCATTTCAGTCATATCTTGCACAATCTCAGGTCCGAGCACGTCACTCTTGCCGGACTCATACCAACACAATAGAGTTCTACACTTCCTACCATACAATGCTTCATACGGCGCCATACCGATACTCGCATGAAAACTATTGCAGTAAGTAAACTCAATCAATGGAAAATGGCTATCCCAGGCCCCTCCTTGGTCTAACACACAAACCCTCAACAAATCCTCTAATGATTGAATAGTCCTTTCGGTTTGACCATCCATCTGCGGATGATACGCCGAACTCAATCTCAAAGTAGTACCCAAAGTATCTTGCAAATTCTTCCAAAACCTCGATGTAAACCTTGTATCTCTATCAAACACAATACTCGAAGGTATTCCGTGAAATCTCACAATATCTTCAACATACATCTCAGCTAACTTAGAAATAGGATGATTAATCTTCGTTGGTAAGAAATGAGCCGACTTAGTCAACATATCCACAATCACCCAAATAGAACCATTGCCCTTAGCGGTCTTCGGTAAACGCATCACAAAATCCATGGAAATGCTATCCCACTTCCATTCTAGAATGTTCAGCGGTTGCATTAACCCAGAAGGTCTCTGATGTTCAAACTTCGACTTCTGACAAATTAAGCAAGCATAAACAAACTCAGTAACATCTTTCTTCATACCCGGCCACCAAAATAATCTCTTTAAGTCTTGATACATCTTCATAGCACCTAGATGAATATTTAAACCACTTCTATGTCCTTCTTCAAGAATACTCTTCTTAAGTTCATAAACATCTAGAATACATACTTTATTCCTAAATCTCATCACACCATTCTCATCAAGTCGGAATTCACCTCTTTTTCCTTGGTTAATCAATGTTAATTGCTCAACCATTCTCAAGTCAAATTTCTGTCCTTCTTGAATCTCTTCAAGAATTTCACTTGTCAACTTCAACATTCCCAATTTCACACTATCTGGATTTGTTTCACACACCAAACTCATGTCTCAGAATTGTTCAGCTAACTCTAATTCACGCACCATCATCATTGACATATGCAAAGACTTCCTACTCAATGCATCAGCCACCACATTTACTTTACCCGGATGGTAACTCAAATCAAAATCACAGTCTTTCAACAAATCCAACCATCTCCTCTGCCTCATGTTCAACTCTTTCTGATCAAACAAGTACTTCAAAATTTTGTGATCACTAAACACTTCAAACTTAGAGATGACAAAGTGTCTCTTCATGGTCGATTAGCCGAGTTTTCTCCTCTGAGATGTAAAAGTGTATCTTCATTTAAAACAAACCATCATGTTTTCTTTGTGAGTAGAACTACAAATGCTCTGACTTCTCCATTGCATTGAGGAGGTATATAGGCACAAGATGCAACGTCTTGCCGAGCATAAATAAAAAATCATAAAAATATTATTTTCTTATCTCATCCATCTTTTTCACACAACTCTTTATTTTAACAAAGATTTTCAAAAAGGTTCTTGTGGAGTACCACAAATGTACGAGGTGCTAATACCTTCCTATTGCATAACCAACCCCCGTACCCGTTTCTCTTTGTTTTATTAGTTTTGTTTTAAAAAATTCTTTGGGTTTTATTTGTTCTTTTCACATTCCTTTGGAAACAATAAAGATCGATGGAGACTCTTGATTTATTTATGAGTTAAGTTAATCAATAGCTTAATCTCCAATTTTTCCGCCGCGACAAAAGAATGGGATCCAATATTGAAACCAATAGAAGCTGCAATATGAGTAAGATTGGCATGAGATAAGGCTCGTCCATAAATGGTAGACTTATGAGGACTTATGACCTACCATGATGCTTCTACATACTTGGCAAAGAAATTTGCAAGGACTTGAATGTTGCTGGAAAAAGCAGTACAAAAAAGAATCACATCATCTACATACAAGGAGTGGGAAGGAATATGATTGTTTCTAGTGCCCTTGATTAAGTCAAGCTGATTGTTATCTACTATAAGGGATATACCCTTGCTAATAAGCAATTCTTCACCAATACAAAAAAGCAAGGGTGAGAGAGATTCACCCTGTCTAACTCCCCTAGAACATGTGAAGAAACCTTCCATCTTACCATTGAAAGAGATTGAAAGTTCAATAGACTGAAGAATTATGTGGATCCATTCGCAAAAGGTAAAGCAAAATCCAAATTGTTTGAGGACTTTGATCAAGAAATTCCAATCCAAAGTTTCAAAAGCTTTCAAAAAATAAATCTTGAGATCTAAGTTTCCATGAAGAGACTTGTGATCTAACAAGTTTATTTCTTCTAATGTGAGACAAATGCAGTCTTTGATGTTTTTAATATGCACACAACCTCTTTGTTCTTGGATATAAGAATTGGTAGGATTTGAGCTAGCCTATCAGCAAGGAGTTTTGAGATGATTTTGAATTAGAAGTTGGCCATGGATATTGGTCTATATGGACATATAGTATCAGCTTTACTGGTTTCTGGGAGAAGGACCACATTGTTTGAATTCATGTTTGAAGGGAGCCAGTTATGAGTGAAAAAGTCAATGAAAGCTTTACACACATCAGTACTAATTATGGATCAATACTCTTGAAAGAAAAATCCTCTAAAACCATCAAGGTATTAGGATTAGGATTGGAAGTCTAGAAGAAGGGGATGATGGTCAGATTTATGTTTGGTTAATGTTGAACAAGATAAAGAAGAGCATGATGAGAGCCAACTCTGAATACAAATAGCTCTGTCTAATATTTTTTCAGTTAAATGACTCCCTGGTCTGCCATTAGTCCAACTGAAGTAGCCACCTTTTGTGGGAAGATGAGTCAGGTTGTGAGTGTTGGACCATTGATAGAAATCCTCCATAGGAGTTATAGCATGGGAGTGAACCCCTATATATTCATGAGATCCTATAATACAGTTATAATCCACAATGCCACACCAACGAAGATCTTTAAACGGAAAGCTAACTTTTATGGGTTTTAGATGAAATTTACTGTTTGAACAATGCTCTAAACAAATTATATCAATCATCCAATTTCAAACTATTTCTATCATATTCATATAATTTGAGATGAACTTAAGACCGAATCAATATTGCCATTTGTTATTATCAAAGACAATTATTTTATGATTTTTTAAAGTAAAATTAAAATTAAATTAATATAATATTCTAATTTTATTAAAAAAAAACAAATACATAACTATCAATTATTTATTAAAGTTGTGGTGTATCTCATATTATTTAAGATATGTTATTTAGTCGTTATATTTACTTTAAATTAGTTATTTATGCATGTGAATCAAACACAAATTTGATGAGAGAACTCGAACCTCTCATTTTCAATTTTGTTGAGAGAATCAGAATTCAAAATCAATTTAGAATAAGAAGATAAAAAAGAACAGATTAATCATGTATATTTATACAAGAAATTAAAATTACATGCACCCAAACAAATCTACTTAAACATGAAATCAAAATTCACGTAAAAAGATACAATAATTTTTTTTTCTAAAATTGCCAAAAACAAACAATATGCAATAATTAATTAGATTATGGAGAGAGTAATTCACAAAAATTATGCATATATTTTATTTATAAACGAATTCCAATTAAATTTTTGATCCGGTTGGAGGATGAGAAGCAGTGTTTTAAAAATCGGACCGGACCGGTCGAACCGGGAACCGGCCAGGTAACCGGTCTGGTTCAATAGTTGGATCGGGTATGTCATCAAACCGGTGAAAATCGGTGAAAACCGGAAAAACCGGGAAAACCGGAAAACCGGCGGTTTAATTGCTTTTTTTTTAAAACTTTTTTTTAAACTTTTTTTTTAACATTTCTTTTAAACTTTTTTTTTTAATATATTTAGTAGTGTATTACTTAAATAGCATTCTCACATAGTTTTTTTCGTTAGTGACAAATTAAAAACTTTATTGTCTATTTGTTATCTTTGCTAATAAATTTTCTTAAATAGCATAAACATATTGAATTTTATTTGATTTTCTTTTTAGGAGGATCTTATTTTGAATTAAATTTGGTACATATCGGAGTTATTTGGTTATAAAATATTCAATTAGATTATGTTGTAATTAGACGTTGTTTAGATTATGTTGTAATTAGACTTTGTTTGCAATTAGACTTTGTAATTTTTTACTATTTTGTTATGTGTGATACCTTTATTTAAAATTTGAATTTAAGTTATGAAATTGTGAATTTATGATATGATATTTTTAAAAAATTTAAAAGCTAGTTATATTTTTTTAGAGACTGAATCATCCGGTTCGACCGGTTTTATAGATATATAATGACAGGTATATTCTACCGAGTTGTCCGGTTTAATCCGGTTTAATCCGGTTTGGTCGTGCGGTTCGACCAGTGACCCAGTGGTTCGACCGATAAACCAGTGACCCAGTACCCTCACCGGTTCGATGACAGGTCCGGTTTTTAAAACACTGATGAGAAGAAATCTAATTCTGATCATCGTCATTGAGATAAGTGTTAAGCTTTTGAATTCAAAAATTTGATCTCTTCTGAATCTTGGATATGTAGATTCTGATCAAAGATTTTGATCATCATCAACTTTTTTTCTTCCTCTTCTTGTATACTCTCAACACGAATATCATTACCATTATTATTGACAACAACACTAATTGTCTGAGATGATAAGGAACATCATTCATCATCATCAACATAATCAACATCATCATGTTAATGTTGTTGATGACATCAACAAAGTTATTATTACACAGTGATGATCCATTTTTAAACTAAAATTTCAACCAAAACGAAATCTAAGAAGCTAAATTTAAAGAATCTAACTTGTATGTTAAGTTATTTCCTTTCCTATAAATATGATATATAATGACATTCATGCTTTGAGCAAAAATCAACCTAGTTAACCAATCGTTAGTTGGTCCAGTGGTGATTGGCGCTGGACTTGGTAAGGAGAACCACGATCCCCCGCAACTGCGATCGGGAGGGGGATGGAACCACTTGATGCCAGAACTCGCCCCCGAACCGGACTAAACCGGTGGTATAAAGCCAAAAAAAAAAAAAAAAAATCAACCTAGTTATAAAACCTAGTTTTTATGTGTCAAGGAACCATGTGAAGAGAGATGTAATCAAGGGTAACTAGTCTAGAGTCAACCTAGATTCTTAAATTTAACAAATTTCTATTGGGACCAAATTTAAACGCATAGATATTACCCAAATGAGCTCAACATGCAAAGCAATTTTTTAACCTAAATTGACAATGATCTCGCCAATAAAAGTTGCATTATGATCTCTAAAAAGGTAACAATTAGACTTGATATTTAAAGTGGTTATCCATATTTAAATTTGAGATTTTTTATATGCGAGATTTAATATAGTATTTTCCACTACAGAAAAACGCGTTTGAGTATTTATAGTGAAATTTATAATTTATTATTCTTTATTTAATTGATCTCAATATTTCTTCAAAAAAATATTAACTCTTTCATAATAATTATAATATTTTTTTAATGAAACTTTTGAGTTTCCAAGACTCAACACTTTAGATATTTTTTCAATATAACTTTCTTCACATATTCCATAAAATGTGTAATAAGAACATCTTTTAGTGAAATCATAATTGATTAAGTCATCTTTTATATCTTGATTACTAAAAAAAAGTCATCAATTTTAATTGTAACACATGTTTCCAATAGATATACTCTATCTGTCCCAAATTATAATAGAAATTCACTTAAATTATAAGAGAAATTCACTTTTCAGATTCATTGAATAATTAATGTATCTAGTCTGTATATAGACCAGATACATTAATTATTAAATGAATAAAAAAAAGAGTTTCTCTTATAATTTGGGACAGAGGGAGTACATATTTTAAACACAATTATTTCAATATACACATAACATCTTAAACACTATTTACTCTCTCCGTCTCAAAATAGGTGTTCTTTTTTTTAATTTTATTTGTCTTAAATTATTTGTCCTTTTAGAATATCAATGTAATATTTATTATTTTTTTATCACTAACTTATCTTTATTTAGTGTATTTTAATTCATATAACTATTCTATTAAATGATATTTTTTTATCGTTGAAATCAACACAATTAATCATTAACACAATTAATTATTATCTTAATTATTGTGAAAATCTTAAAGATGACACAAAGCGAATAATTGATTTCAAAAGATCGACGAAGATTTTTTCTCTTAGCCTAAATTTAAGGATACTTTTTATGATTTTTCAAATATTTTTTTACCAACTTATGTTGTCACATTCTTTGATGCAAACACTATTCAACAAAACTTAAAGTTTAAGTACTCTATCACATATTTCCAATACAACATGCACGTTTTACGACACATGAAAGTTGTATTATCTTGTTCATTTTCAATGCAACTTTTGAATTTTGAAAACTCATCACTTTGGATATATTCTTAGGATCATTTTCTTCACATACCCGATATCATGTGTCTTCACATACCCGATATCATGTGTAATATGTGCATCTTTTATTGCATTCATGGTTGAGTAAGTCACCACTTTTAATTGTATCACATGTTTTCAATTCAGCCTACACATTGCAAACACAATTGTTTAATTGGACATATAATATCGTAAACACCACTCTTTGATATATTTTTGAGAATATTGTTGGTGAAGATCATGGTTAATGTGAAAATGAGAAAGAAAATTACTAATATCTTAGGAAAGTCCAAAAAAATGCGGTGTCTATTTTTATTACGTATTTATCAAATATGGGGAATTTCCCTTGATTTTAGAAAATATAGTGAAACTAAAAATGACAAGTATTTTGGAACAAATAATTATAAAAAATATGACATTTATTTTGGGATAGAATGAGTAATAATTAGTACTAGTATTAAATAAATTAAAAAAATAACTGGGAGACCTAATAAATTTGAGGCTTAAGGCTACCTTTGATACTTGCAGACTTTTTGGGGCGATCCTTATTAAGTGGATCGTGTACATTTAATTATATTCTATTTCCTCTATTCCAAATTATAATTCACTTTATAAAAAATTTGTCCTAAATTATAAGTCACTGTACAATTCTAATGCAACATAAATGATATTTTTCTCAATATACTCTCTATCATTTATTACTATTTCTACTTTCAATTCTTTAAATTTATTTTTCATTTATAATTAACGAAGGACAATATTGTAAAGTCATATATAATTTCTATTTCTCATACAACATTAATTACGTTTTCTAATTCGTGTGACATGTCCAAAACGTCTTATAATTTGGGACGGACGGAATAATTGCTTATGCTTGTTGGTGTTTGACTAAGTCTACAAGCTTTTTAATATATTCAATGAGTAATTTTATAAGTATAAGTAACTTTAAGTAACTTTTAAGTAACTCACAATTCGTGTATTAGTCATTTTTTTTAATTGGGGTTGTTAACACGTTTTAGAGAAACACATATGAAGGAAATTTGAAAATTGAGATCTTTGTAAAAGGTGACAATGGATTCTAATAAAGGTTGAAAGTTGTTCATATAAATACTCAAAGTGATTAACTTTGAAATTACAAGACACTCAAACAAGATTAACTCAACAGAATATCAAAAACTACATTAAAGGACAATTAAAATTGTGCTTAAAGTATTGCAAAACAAATAACATGTAAGAATTAACTAGATTATGAAGAAAGCAATCAGTAATATTGGGTAAGCATATCAATTATTTGCACATTTCAATTTGATTTGTACCCCAATTGGACGAACTATAGCTATCTAATTATGAGTATTATGATTGACTGAAGCAACATGTGGATGAGTAATTGAAGAAGAAACAGGAACAAAAGTAGTTGTTCCATCGTTGAGCATTTGAATATGAAGATTAGGCCTCTTTCGAATTCTGGACATGTATCTCTTTTTCCTCTCTCCTTCACTTTCGAATTTGTAATGACTTGATGCATGAGAAGCAAATTTTTGTGAGGTAACAAACACTTGGTTGCACTTTGGGCAGATGTACGGTCCATATTTCTTATATGATAAACTGTGCGTTCTGCCATCATCAATATTTTTCTTGTACTTCTTGTTAATATTGTTATGATTAGCGTCAACATGAACATTATAACCATCACCATTAACACTAGCACCGATTGTCCGAGATGACATATTATGTGATTTAGATGAGACTATAGTGAGATCAGGATGATAAGAAGTATCATTCATCGCCATCATCATATTGTTGTCATTGATGACATCAACAACATTATTGTTAGATGATGGTGATGTATGTGGATTCCCAAATTGAGATTCTAGAATCTTCATTGCTTTTTTGATTCCAACAACATGGCTTCCATAGTTATTGGTAGTAGTTGATGATAATGAAGGGTTATATGCATATGTTTTTATGTTAATTTCAGAAAGTGGAGAAGATGTGTTTTTGAAGGCCATGGATGAAATGTAATTCAAATAAAACTGAAATGACTATGAAAAATAAAAATGAAATGACTATGAAAAATGCTCCCTATAAATTGATGTTACTTAGACTTGAAGATTTGTCCCTCCCTCAATTTATAGCACTTTTATTTTTTTATTCTATGAAATATTAATATGGTTCTCTTAATTAATGATTATATTTAATAGAATATTTAAATATGACTTAGTTTAAATTTTGTAATTTACTATCATATCCTTAATATATAAATTTTATAAATAAATAATAAAATAAAAATAAATTTAGATTATTTAATAAATAATTCTCCGTCGAGTGGTCATTGCGTATATACGTCAATTTTATTTTTAGGTAGCATATATGATTTAATCTTAAACTATTTTTGTTATTTTAAGTTTATTTTGACAACTTTAATTAATATAAGTTGGCATTTTCATTTATCTTAATTAATAAAAGTTTTGCAATGAAACTTCTCAACTACAATTTTTTTTAAAATGATAACTTAATAAGAAATCTTAATAATTTTAAACATGTTAAGTCTCTAACTTTTCTTTCCTTCTTTTAATTTTTTTATCTTGACTAATTTTATTTTTAAAAAATTGGATAAATTTTCAACTATGTCTCATAATGCAATCAATATATTATCATGTTTAAGTACATTGCATTTTCGTAATTCCTTTTATTCTATTTAAATGAAAACTTTTTTTTTTTAATTTTCACTGTCTTCAATGTATCTTTTAGTATTTTCTTTATATATAATTGTGTAAATAAAAAAAGACTAATAATTTTATTCAAGTCTTGCTATAATCTATTAGTGTATTCACATGATAATACAGAATACTGAGTAATTCAAATAATATTAAATAAAAAGTATAATTTATAAAATAATAATTAATATTGCATTAAAAATTAAAATAAATAAGTCATTTTTGAACAATTTTTTTATGAGAAAATATGAGATGCATGACATTGTAAAATAATTTTATACTGTCAACCAATTAATATTATATATTTTGTCAAATCACCTTTAAATTTTTAAATAATTTAGATGACATTGTAGATCGTTGGTTTATGATTGAACAACAATGTAAAGTTATTTTACACCTCAATGCATGTCCATTAAACTCATTTTTCATTACATCTTAAACATTACTCCCTCTGTTTTTGTATAAATTATCTTGTACTTTTCACATGTATTAAAAAAAGTAATTATTATTATTGTATGAGAGAGAAAAATTATGAAATATTTTAAAGTATTATCCTTAATTAATTATACGTGAAAGATAAATTTAAATAATTAAAAAAAGATGATAATAAATATTTACGGCTGGTTCATTGGTATTACAAAACAACTAATATTTTGGTGTAATTTTTTTCTCCAAATTGATTTATGAAAAATGAAAGGAGTATTGTTTAATTGATTTAAAGAATATTATAGACGATATTTTTTCCTTTAGCCTAAAATGGAAGGGATACTTTTTATGATTTAAAGTGTATTGTTTTCATGTACTTTAATGCAATCCATATTAAAAAAAAAAAAAAGCCAAAAGTTTAAATTTATTGACGTTTTCAATAGAACATGCATGTTTCATAACACATGAAATTTTAATTTTTATATTCATTGAATAATTAACGTATGTAGTCTATATATAGACCAGGTACATCAATTATTTAATAAATTTAAAAGAAAAATACTTATAATTTATTACAGAGGAGTATTTTTTCATTTTTCAATGCAACTTTTAAATTTCCAAGATTCCTCACTTTGGACATATTCTCAAAATAACTTTCTTCACGTATCCACTAAAATGTACTTCCTCCGTCTCATAATAAGTGTCATATTTGAGCTATGTGCGGTTTTTAAGAAAATGATTAGATGTGTTGGTTTTAATGAAAAAACTAGTAGCAAACACGTGCGTCCGCACGGGTCTGATACGAGACGCACATTTGTTTTTAGATGTATATTTTTTAATAGAAAAAAAAATTATATTAAAATTGTTCTGGATTGGGCCAAGATTCGGCCCAATCTACTTTCGGCTCACTTAACCTTTGAGGTCCAAACCATCCCTGAGCCCATAAGGAGCAAACAATGTACGGCTACTAAAGGACCCAACGACACTAGAATAAGCTACTTGGTGCTCTGCATGAGTGCTCCCCGCGAGCATGCCGCCTGACGAGGACCTGCCTCCTCACCTGAACCTGAGCATGTCAAGCGCGCTCTCCGCGAGCACCTTCTCTACCGAGAACCCTTCTCCTCGTAGGGTTCCTTCACACCCAACTCCCCGAATAATGTGGAGTCCAGGACGGAGAGCACTCACGCATCTCCGATATTTCCGCTTAGGAAACCTTGCAGTCTCCTAGTTAGGCCTGAAAAATCCAGCCCGGTAGCGAGATCATGGCCCAACGCTGGGGGCTATAAATACCCTCTTTCACTAGAAGGCCATGTATTCATTCTCTTCTAACCTTTAGCTCGTACTTGCACTCCCTTGCTCGTTTTCTTACTTTAGCATCGGAGTACCTTGCAGGTACACTCCCCTTCACTTCTCAAAGATCCAGTTCTGAGCAGGCCTTGACGACCCGTCTGATCAGGTACGATAAAAAATTATTAACATTTTATGGAAAAAATAAGAATAATTAATATTAAATTGTATCTAAAAAAATCATGAAGAAAATTGAAAGCATCAAAACTAAATTGTGTCTAAACAATCTTTCGTAACATGAAGTTCCTGTTAATAATCAATATGTTGATCACTAACTTCATGTTCTCGTTAATATTTAATATTTTGCTCAGTAACTTCATTCTCATTAATTTTAAAATATTTTGATCAGTAACTTCATGTTCTTGTTAGTATTCAATATTGTGATCAGTAACTTCATGTTTCCGTTAATATTCAATATTTTAATCAGTAACTTCAGGTTCCCGTTAATATTCAATATTGTGATCAGTAACTTCAAGTTTCCGTTAATATTCAATATTGCGATCAGTAATTTCATGTTCCCGTTAATATTCACTATTTTGATCAGTAACTTCATGTTCCCGTTGTTAATATTCAATATTTTAATCAGTGACTTCATGTCCTCGTTAATATTTAATATTGTGATCAATAACTTCAAGTTTCTGTTAATATTCAATATTTTAATCAGTAACTTCATGTTCCCATTAATATTCAATATTGTGAATCTCATGTTCCCGTTAATATTTAATATTTTGATAAGTAATTTCATATTCCTGTTAATATTCGATATTTTAATCAGTAACTTTAGGTTTCCGTTAATTTCAAAATATTTTATCAGTAACTTCAAGTTCCCGTTAATATCAATATTGTGATCAGTAACTTCATGTTCCCATTAATATTCACTATTTTGATCAGTAACTTCATGTTCTCATTGTTAATATTCAATATTTTAATCAGTAACTTCCGGTTCCCGTTAATATTCAATATTGTGATCATTAATTTCAGGTTTCCGTTAATATTCAATATTATGATCAGTAACTTTATGTTCCCGTTAATATTCACTATTTTGATCAGTAACTTCATGTTTCCGTTGTTAATATTCAATATTTTAATCAGTAATTCTAGGTTCTCGTTAATATTCAATATTGTGATCAGTAACTTCATGTTTCCATTAATATTCAATATTTTAATCAGTAACTTCAGGTTCCCGTTAATCTCATGTTCCCGTTAATATTCAATATTTTGATCAATAATTTCATGTTCGTGTATTCAATATTTTAATCAGTAACTTCAAGTTCCCGTTAATTTCAAAATATTTTAATCAGTAACTTCATGTTTCCATTAATATTCAATATTTTGAATAATGTAATATTAACGATGTTAATTTATATAAATATTAAATTTTCATTTAATTTGTAAATATTTACTTTTAAATTTAAAATATTAAGTAACAATAAGTAGTTGATTAATTTTCATATTTAAATATTTAAATTAATATATATTCTTGATTAAAAAATTTAAAATTTAAAATAAATATAATTTTCATGTTTGACTCAACAACTATATATTATTTCTATTCTTGTGATAATAAAATAATTAAGAATATTTTATATATAAATCTTATTTTTCATCTATAAATATTTGTTTGGCATTATTTACAAAATAATTGAATCAATATTAAATTTGTTCGCGTTATTATTTAACTTTTTAACGATAACTTTATTTTTTTCCGTTGCATAAAATTTTTATATTAGAAGAATTAAAATTTATTAAAATTTTAAATAAATATAATTTTCATGTTTGATTCAATACTCTTATTTATGATAGGTAGAGAAGTTGTTAAAAAGTGAGAAAGTTAATAAATAGGAGTATAGTAGTGGAAAAAAATAATAAATGTTGTATTGATATTCTAAAGAGACATTTATTTTGAGACATAGAAAAAGTGCAAATGTGACACTTATTATAAGACAGAGAGAGTATAATACGCATCTTTTAATGCAGAAAGTCACATATTTTAATTAGAACACATGCTTCTAATGTGACTTACACATTTTAAGCACAATTATTTGATTACACTTATACCATTTTAAAAGCTTTATTAGACTTTTTGTCATTTAATATAATTTATACTTTAGTCTCTTAGTTAATAAATATTACTTTAAAGTCCTTTAGGTATAATTTCTTTAATCAAGTTAGTCTATTTTGTAATTTTGTTAACTTTTAACTATAAATGTCTAAGGTGAAGAAATACTATTGAGTGTCGACCATGGACTTCTGTTATTTTTTATTTAAAATTTAACCATTATATTTGGCTAAAAAAATTAAACAGTTGGAAATTAAAAGTCCGTTGAATCTAAAAATACACCACCAACACATAATGTTTTTGATATTTATTCATCTTCTTCACTCTTATCCTTCTTCATCTTTATCGTAACCTTGAACATATTCGTATTAAAACCCATACAATTTAAAAATAATCCTAGAAAAATTTAACTCATACTCCATCTAACAATTAAATTTAAAATTTTAACACACAAATCCAATTTAAAACCAATTTTTTAGATAATTGTTTTTAGATTTTGTTGATGCTAAATGAGTAAATAAATTGATGTATTGAGCTCCATATTTTTCTTCAAAAGATTTAGGCATTGGTAATGATTATGATAAAGATGAATAAGAAGATCTGAATCCAAATGTTAGTAACTGAATATAGAATGAGGTAGTTAAATTTGAGTTTCAGTTAAGAATTTAACAATTTTCTTAATTAAGGAAGAATTGAATAGAACCCTAAATATTGAAGTAGCTACAGTGAAGCATTAAAGGAAAAGAAATGAAGATTGAATGAATGCAGAGAGGGAGAGAAAAAATGATTCTCAAGAACCATTCATCTTCAATGATATTTTGCCATAAATAAAACAATGTGAACCACAAATATTTACATTACAGTTTGAAAACTCATATAATTTTGAGACACATAAAAGATTTAAGGATAATTAAGGTATAAACAGTACATTTAACACAATTAAACTAGGAGAAAAATTGACAGTACCAGAGTGTTTAGCTACTAAGTATTGGCCATTAGGTGATCTAACATTGACAGGTAAAATTTCACTATAGGAATGAAACCGATGGATAGAGCCACATATGTGATTATTATCTCCTGAATCGATGATCCAAGAATCAGGATTATATTGAGGTGAAGGAGACTGAGCATTACCTGTTGATGAATGACCAACGGTAACTTGATTAGAGGAAATAGTCCTTGTAACTTGGTCAAGGATATACTTATGAATTGATTCCATTAGAAGACTGAATTGTTCTTGAGTCATAGGTGAAGACCATTTTTCATGTCAAGAACGTTGGAAGCAGATCCAAGGTCACCTTATTCTGAAGTAGCAATGTGTGCTTCATTAGGAAACTATTTCTACATATGAGGCGGAACACCATGTTTCTTGAAATAATTTTCCACAATATGATTAGTTTTACCGCAGAATATGCACACACGAACACTAGATTTGGATGAATTGGACTTGGAACCAAACCTTTTTGAATCAACAACATTAATCAATGTTTGAGAATCATCATTAGGGTTTTGTAGTTAATTTTTCCTCTAATGTTGCATCACCATGGAAAATATATTGTTAAATGGAGGAAAAGGATCCATTAACAGAATTTGAGACTTTACAACAGCAAATTGATTATTCAATCTAGTTAGAAACCTAATGATATGCAACGATTGATGATTGGATCTAGCATTTCGCATAGCTTCACAAGAGCATTTAATTCGACAAGTACATATAGGTAAAAGAAAGTATAAATCAAGCTCTTCCTAAAGAATCTTTAAATCAGATAAGAATTCAGTTATCGATTAAGTATCATGCTTGAGATTGTAGATTTCTTATTAAAGTTCAGAGATGCAGATGAGATCACCTTGTGAGAATCACTCTTTAAGGTCATTCCACACATCAACAATATTTTTCGTGAAAATGATGGATTGCACATTGGATTCAGAAACAAAATTCATGATCCAAGAATGCACTAATATGTTACAACGATTCTAAGCTTGGATCGATGGATCAAACAGATTAATTGGAGCAGGAATACTGCATTCGGTGAATTCAATCTTCAAATTTGAACCAAGAGCTCTCTTCATGGAACACGCCCAAGAGTGGTAGTTGGAACCACCGAGCTTCAGAGACACTGTTACAGATCCGAGGCCAACACTAGGATGAAAAAAATATGGCAAAGTTGGATCGGGAAAAGGACCGAGAGGTTGAACCCGCGGCGGTGCCATGATGGAGAAAGGGGATGAACTCAAAATTGAAATAGAGGAGGATGGATCGATATGGCGGATGGTACCATATTGAAGTAACTACGCTGAAGCATTAAAGGAGAAGAAATGAAGATTGAATGAATGAAGAGAGAGAAAAAATGATTCTCATTATTCTGAATTGAGTTACAAAAGAAGGGAAACTTGAAATTATATTCAAGAGTTCAAATGATAAAATCATGGGAAAGTTTATTATTGGCCTAACTAACTAATTCTCTTAGCTACTAAGTAATCAATCTTAACACTTAAAGATGAAATTGGAAGTGAATTATTATGAGATTTTTATATGGTTATGCAATGAAATAGCTAAGAAGGATACATAAAAAGGATGTAGAATTTGTTGTAGCGGAAAAAACTGAACTTTGAAAATGGATTATTGGTTATGGTTGGTTATTTATTTTTAATTGAATTTGTGTTTTAAATTGTGTAAGTTTTCATTTCAATTGCTTTTATGTTTCCCATGAAAGGCAATTGTGATGTGTACAAGATTTCACATAGGTTTGAACATGGCCATTTGCAATTGAATTTTGCTCAAAATCAGTTTTGCATTTCACTCAAATTCTCCATTTCAAGCCCAAATTTGCACGTGTTTAATGCCTGGTGATGTTAAATGATGTACCAAGATGCAAAACGACCCAAAATCAAGAAGAATGCGTTGCGTTTTGAATGCTTCCCACTAAAGTTTTGATAAGGCTTTGTTCACACTCAATTCACACGAATTCTAACTAATTTTCACACGTATGAGCTTCTGCACTCAAAAACCAAGCTTAGAAAGCCCCTGAAAGCTCTCCTCGTACTCAGAATTTCTCTCATTTTTTTTTTGAAATTGTTCTCAAATTCTAAGCTAATTCAACTCCATTTCTTGATTCCATTAGCACCTTCAACATCCTCTAAAGCTATAGCAACAAGAACAAAGCTCTAAGACCTTCTGAAACACCCTAGCCAAGTCACCTCGTTCATCACTTTTGATCATACTTGGACAAGGTAGTTTAGAGCATCTTTTTAACTGAAATAAGATACCATTGTCTTGCTTATCACTCCATAATTATTTACCCTACCTCTTGTTGCTTTGATTCATTGTATACAAAATTTAGTTTTGATTTTTCATTTTTGGTTTTACCATGATTTCTGTAAAATTCTCTTAGCACACTTTGAACAAATGAAAGTGGAACTAATGGTTGTGTTCGCGGTGATGAGACAGTTACAATGGTGTTCGTCTCGTTCTCTAACGTTACCAAACATCCAAACTACGGTGACAATCCACTAGAGAAGATGACCGGAACTGCAAATGTGGTGGCTTGAGTTTGTTTTATGTTTCCACCAATAACGTGTTGACATTTGTTTTAATTTGGTTGGCTCATTCAAAAATGATATGTTGCGTGTTTTTAAAAGAATTCCACCATATACCTCGGAATTTGAGCCATGTGATGCGCCACCTAGATTAATGAACTCATATCTGATGGCTACAACATTTTTTGATTTATTTATTTTTCTTTATTTCATTTTTATTTTGTTTTTTATATAAAGTTAATTTTAATTCATATTTTCACTAGAAAATTACCAAAAGATTCACAAAAATATTTTACACTTAGTGTTTTTTTTCTTCAAATATTTATTTTCATTATTGATATTTTATTTGAGTTTTATCTTATTTCCTTTGTTATAATTGGTTTTAAAATAGTTTTATGCATTTTTAATTTATCCAAAAATTTCTAAAAATATTTTGAACCATTTCTGATTTCTCTGTTTTTTTACCATTTATTTGATGTTTTGAATATACTTTGGCATTTCCCTTTTGTTTTCAATTAAAAGTCAATTTAAAAATCATTTTCATTTCATTTTGAATTGTTATTATTGCATTTATATTGTGTTGACTTCTGGTGCCTTGGATCATGATTTCTTTGACAATAAGTCTCATCAATATCAATGGACTTTGGATGTTTATGAGGTTGAAGGAACCTTCATCAATTCAAATCTACCATTAAATGATTAATTGAATAATTTTTGGTACTTTATGTTGGTAATTGGTTTATCACCTTAATCCACCAAGAGAGGTGGTTGATCTTAATAATGACTTGATCAATGTTGTGATTCAATTTGGTTGATCTTTCTCTCTTTATCTCTCTATTCAGGGCCGGCCCAATCAACGCAGAGGCCCCGTTCTAATTTTGAAAAAGGGCCCAAATTTAAAATATAAATTCAATTATAATAATTAAAAAAGACATATAAAAAATATAATTATATATTCATTAATAATATATTTAATTATAATTATTTTGAATTTTGATCTATCTCAATTTTTATATGTATTAAATTTTTATCATAGCATTTTTATTATAACATTTTATTTATTTTGAATAATATTTATAAAAAAATTGAACTTTTTAAAAATTTGGGGCCTCCCAAAATTTGAGGCCTTGTGCTGTAGCACTTCCTGCACATGCACAGGGTCGGCCCTGTCTCTATTCTTCTTCTTTTTTGATCAATTGGATGATTAAGGATCCATCTTGTTCATGAAGTTTACACTGATACTTGATGAGCTTTCATCATTTCAATTCTAACTCCCATTGATCATTGAATCATTTGAGGTACTTTGGATTGGTGATAAGTTTGTCCTATGTTATCATGAAGAATGATTGAAGTAATGGACCAATCTCCTTGCCTTGTGCTTGATCCCTTTTTGGTTTTTACTTGTGCTACTTGTTTTAGGAGAATGATCCCTATAATATCTTTAACAAGTATGGTACATAAATTATTATTGACCGGCCTCATGGATGCTATTTCTATATAAGTACATCTACGATTGCTTAACATAGCGCTAAATTTTTCCCAAATCGGATCATTAATTCTAACATTATTATCGTGCTAACTTTACTTTAATTTCTTGCCATTTTAATTCTTGCCTTTTATTCTCGCTCTTTACTTTATGCAATTTATCTTTAAGCATTACATTTCATATTGTTTGTTTATGTTTATGCCATTTAGTTTCATGTTTTTTTCTCTTTCCCCCTTGGGCATTTCTTTTTCTTTTAAAGACATTAATAAAGGAAAAATCCTAAAAAAATTATATCTCTAATCTTGGAGTAATGGTTATTATCCATTGTTTTGGATGTCGACTTTTGACCTTTATACTCTGGTTACCTTTTCCTTAATAAGCAGTGGAATTCATCTACAACCTTTTCATTGTTCATCTGATGCTTTGAGCTTATCTGATGCAATTGGACTTTCATCTGCTTATAATTTGGTTTCATCTGATGTTTTACTTGTGGCTTAATCTAAAGGAAAAGTAATGCTCATTTTTACTTATTCTCAAATGCTTTCTTCTTACGTGGTTAGATCTTTCTTTTTCTATCTTTTACTTTGTCCTTTAGGATAGTCTCTTTATCTCTTCCCCGTCTTAAATTTTCAAAATCTTCTTCCTTTTTTTCAAAACCTTATTGTTTTCTTAAACTTGAACCACTTTCAATAAAAACCTTGACTTTGTCAAGTGCATTTTCAAAACTTTCTTTTCATAATAAATGCTAAAACATGTTATGCATATTAAAACAATTTCAAAAGACTTAACAAAGATAAAACTCATTAAAATCTTTTGTGCCCTTTGTGCACTTTTCTTTTAAACCTTTTTCTCAAAAGATTAGACATGAGTCATCTTCATAGTTGAGATGTAATTCTCCTATCCCTATAGTATTTAAAAGATGTTGACTTTTCCACTTGAGAGTTTGAGGCATGCTTGTTGATTTCTATCCAAGCTTGAGCTTTTCCTCATGATGATGCAAAGGTCCATTGTCTCATACTTGTGGGTGATTAGTTGAGTTTTCCCCTTAAAGTTGACATAATGTCTCATACTAGGTTTTGATCCTTCATTTCACTTGGATAGTACGTAGGCATAAGACTCAAGAAGTCTTGTCAAACAAAAATCATAAAAATCACTTCTTTTTTTATCTCCACAATCTTTTTGCAAACAACCACTTTTAGCCTTAACACAGCTTTTCAAAAGGTTTCTTTAGAGTATCAAAAATGTGAGGGGTGCTAACACCTTCCTCTTGCATAACCAACCCACGTACTCTTAATTTTTTGTTTTATTAGTTTTGTTTTAAAACTTCGGTGGATTTTATTCGTTCTTTTCCCAATTGTTTAAAGCATATATATATATATATATATATATATATATATATATATATATATATATATATATATATATATATATATGAGGAGGGATCAAATTACACCCGAAGAGTTACACCACGAGTTACACTCGTTCAATAACTACATCTCGAATTAATATTTTTTAAATTCAACCGTTGGATTGAAACATAATATCATATAGATCATACCTATAAAGTTTGAGCTTAATCTATAATGATTTACTATATCATCAAGATATCCAAAGATTAACGTCAAAATGAGCTTTCATATAATGTTAATTTTGATGTAATCCAATGACATAGCAAATCATTATAGATTAAGCTCAAACTTTATAGGTATGATCTATATGATATTATGTTTCAATCCAACGGTTGAATTTAAAAAATATTAATTCGAGATGTAGTTATTGGATGAGTGTAACTTGTGGTGTAACTCTTCGGGTGTAATTTGATCCCTCCTCTCTCTCTATATATATATATATATATATATATATATATATATATATATATATATATATATATATATATATATATATATATATATATATATATATATATGTGGGGATGTATCAAATAAGAACTTTGGTTATTATGAGAACTGGAAACTTTTAATAATAACCATACGATTTAGAATCAATGCTCATATATGTATCTATGTGATATGTATTTAAATCAGAATCTAACTATTAATTATTATCTCTTAAAGTTTAAGTAAAATCTGATGCATTGATTTTAAATTGTAAGGTTATTATTAACCAAAGTTCTCATTTGATATATATATATATATATATATATATATATATATATATATATATATATATATATATATATATATATATATATATATATATATATATTGTTGGATTATTAAAGCATTTAAAGACATGTAAATGAAGCTCCAAGACTTGGAGTCGAATATAAAGCTAGCCATGGATTTCTAAATTAGTCTAAAACATATTAAGGTTTTAAGATAAAGATTTTTTTTTTTATATTACAAAATAGTATTTTAAAAAACTTATTTTTATTAAATTTAGTTATACTTTTTAGAATATAAAGTTATTTATTAATTTATAGTAATTAATTTTTTTTAAATTGGTAATAAAATCAGTCAATTTACTTTTTGTTAAAATAGTATTTATTTTATATTAAATTTATAAATTTTTATTAAAATATTTATACTTTTTACAATATAAAATTATTTATTAATTTATTGTAATTTATTTATTTAATATTAATAAATCGATAATAAAATCAGTCAATTTACTTTTTGTTAAAATAGTATTTGTTTTATATTAAATTTGTAAAATTTAATTTAAAAAATAATAGAATATGACTCAATTTCATTAAATAAATGATATATTTTGAAAAGCCTAACCTGTGGCTTATGACATTACCCATAGGTTGCTTGCTACTCAATAATCAAGCTACGAGACAACCCAATGCAAGTCACATGTTGTGAGGAGAATATAAGTAAACTTTGAAAACTCACATAAAAAATTTAAATGAAAGGACTATATTTTCAACTTTAGGGAAAAAAATAAAATAAAGGATTGATTAATTATGTAATTGATGTTGGTACACAAAAATGAGAAGAGAGTACACAAGAAAGATTAACTAATTAAACATGAAATTAAAACTAAATTGAAGATCACAATTAAAATATGCCTAAAGACCAAGTACGACAAACAAATAGAGTAATTATGTCGACAATTAAAAAAAGAAATAAACATTGCAAATTGAACATGTAAATAAGATATTAATCATCTTTTGGCTCCAATTTGACTTTCACTTGAGGAGGAGGGGGATCAGACAGACTCTTATTATCATCATTGATAGAAGAAACATTAAACGGATTAGAAGAAGTTGCAACATTGAATGGATTAGAAGAAGAGGCATGAAACAGATTAGAAGAAGTTGCAACATGGAACTGATTAGAAGAAGAGGCATAGAACGAATTAGAAGAAGTTGCAACATTGAACTGATTAGAAGAAGGGGCATGAAACCAATTAGAAGAAGTTGCAATATTGAACTGATTAGAAGTGGCATGCAACCGATTAGAAGAAGTTGCAACATTGAATTGATTTGAAGAAGAGGCATGCAACCGATTAGAAGAAGTGGTAACATTGAACGAATTCGAAGAAGAGGCATGAAATCGATTAGAAGAAGCGGCAACAGGGACAAAAGTAGTTGTTCCATCATTAAGCTTTTGAATTTTAAGATTTGATCTCTTTCGGATCCTGGACATGTATCTCTTTTTTCTCTCTTCTTCACTTTCAAATTTATAGTGAACGGATGCCACATGATTAGCAAATTTTTGGGATGTATCGAGTACTTCATGACACTTTGGACATGTGTACGGTCCATGTTTCTTGAATGGTAAGCTGTGGATTCTACCATCATCAGTATTGTCCTTCCCCCTCTTCGTGTTGTTCCTCTTACTAACCCCAACATCATCACCATCTGCAACAGCAACATTAATCTTTTGAGATGAGGATCCTTGTGATTGTGTTGATGAACCTGCATAGAGATCATGACGATACGAATCACGAGAAGTATTCATCATCATATTGTTGGTGTTAACGACATCATTAATATGATTATTATTATTAACTAATGATGCATTTGAGCGTCCAAATTGAACTTCAAGCATCTGCATTGCTTTCCTAATTCCAGGAGCATGACTGCCAAAATTGTTGGTAGTAGTTGACGATGAGGAATGAGAATTATATGACGAGTGATTTGGATTGTAAGCAGGCATCCATTTAATCATTCTTTCAGTATTCATGTTGGTGATTTCAAAAGGAGGAAGAAGAGAAAAAAATAAATTACTTTTAAAATCTTCTGATGGAATAGAAATAAAAAATAAAATAGAGAAGAGAAAGTATCGACTTAGATGAATGTTTACTTATGCATTATGCATTGATCACACAAAATGTGTGTCATCCCTCGCTCAACTTATAGAGTTTAATTATTCATTTTATGTATTTTTTTTCTCTGGTACATCTTTAATGCATTCTTTCAATATAAAATTAAATCTAATAAAATATTTTGTATATATCTTTTTTACTTTAATGATATTATATAATTCAATGAAACTATTTAATACTCCTTCCATATAAAATATTACCATTAAAGTTTCAAAAGCTAAATGTTTTTTGTCTTCTACTTGGACCAAATACATTTGAATTATAACATTCAAATGCATTCATTCAAAGTACAAAACAAAAGCATTTTACTAAATTAAAATATTAAAGTAAAATATTTATATAAATATTTTACTCAATATATTTTAAAGTTTCTTAAACAAACTAGTATTATATTTAAATGATAAAATATGGTCATTTTTAATTAGTAAATATTGAGATTTTTTTTTAATTCTTTGACCAACTTAAAAATTAATTGTTTTGATTATATTTTCAAAGTAAAAATATTGACTTCTTAGAAAAAAAACTATAAAGTACGTTTTAAGTACTTTTTATTACATAATGCTTCTCGGTGCATGTTATTAATTTATGATAGAGTATATTTAAATTTATTAAAAAAACATAACAATAAATCTTAACTTCTTCTATTTATATTAAATATTTTAATTTTTGAATGAAAATAATTTTTATACAACTTTTAATTCATAGTATTTTTTTATAAGTTTTAAAATATAATATTTTATCGTCAAAAAATATATTATAAATAGTATTTTTTATTATATTAATTTAGAATTTGAAATTATATTTGATATATAAAATATTATATAATAGTGAAGCTTTCAATGTAAAGTAATATTTCCGTAAAATTAAAGGTAAAATAATAATATATGGAAAAAATAAATTAGGAATAGCTGTATCAAAATTTATACTTTTATTTAGACTAAACTTTTTTTTACCAAATAAATATTTATTTGATAGAGTATGTTGCAATAAAAATTAAAAATTGGCAAAAACAAAAAGGATGAATATGTAAATAAACTCACAACATCCATGTTAAAACATAAAACGGCAAATTGCATACGCTTGTTAATATAACTGACTATATTGAAATATATGAAATATTCATGTCTTCGGATCTGTAGCGTTAATGGCATCAAAGTCATAAATTGATTTTGCGCTATATCTAAACTCAGCTTTCAACCTGAAATAAATGGCCACTGCACAAAGACGAAAAACAAAATACACCACACAAAGACGGGAAATCAAAACAAACAACGACGCACTAAAATGACGAAATAACAAAAAAAAAAAACACTAAATATATGTAAAAATCACTTATTTGACTAATAGAAAAACAAAAACAATTTGAAGAGGTGATTTTAAATTTAAATTGATCCTAAATCACCCGTCTCAAATAGATAAAGAAGTTCTTTAAACTAAACTTAAAACTAAACTTAAGTTAAGTCTCTTTAGACTAAACTTAAAAACTTTTTATAATTTCAATTTCAATTTTTTATATATAAAAAAACATAATGATTCGTCTTTAGTCCAATTTTATGAAGTACATATTAGACAGACTCTTAATTTGGATCAATCTAGTTTGAAATTTTAAGATGATTAGTATCCATTTTGTCCATGTCATATGAAAAAAACATATAAAAATAACACAAATTTTTCTCATGTCTTACGAAGATTCTTCTATTTTAAGCTCTTATTAGAATTATTTAGTAATTAAAGTGACACGAAACTTTCATGTGACTCTTTTATAATTTTTATTTTCGTTTAAATAATGAATTGATTTATGTAAATTGTTGCGTTTTTGTTTATCGTTCATGTATTTGTTTTTTAGATAAAGTTTTTAAATGCTGAATTCTATTTAGTTTTAAATCTTAAAATTAAAATTCGCAGAAAAATTTACAGGTTTTCTACATACTTTTTTGTAAAATTTAACTTAAAGAATTAAAATAAAAAAAAATTTAACATTCAAGAATAATTTTCAGAAATAAATACAGTGTTAGCATATAGTATTTTTTTCGAGTATTATTTCTATGTATTGTACATAGTATAATAGCATCACACTTGTATTAGTGCCACATCAGCTTATTATCTAGCTTAGTTTAACTCTCATTAGAGCTTAGTTATCTTGTTGATGTATATAAAGACTCATGTAACCTATTCTCAACCTAATGAAGAATTTGAGCATATCCTAACTAATTTTGTTATCTCTTCTTATTCTCTCTAATTGTTTCTGTTATCCCTTCTTCTTCCTTATTCCATTGTTGAACTTCAAGCTACTTCTTCATGGATTTGTATGGTGAATATTCCACCATTAACATGGTGAATATTCCACCATTAACATGGTATCAGAGCTTCAAAAGCTCTTGTAGCCATCGTTCTTTCATACATCATCTTTATTGATTGCATTTTCTTCCTTTCAATATTTGCAATTCGTTCTTCATCTCTCTGCGACGTTGTTGTTCTTTTCTTCATTTTGTAATCAATCTTTTTCTGTCTTCCATTGATGGCATTTCAGAGCTTCACAGGTTTCTCTACGAGTTCCTCCAATCCATATTACTTACATCGGAATGAAAATCCATCGCTCGTTCTTGTTACTCCTCTTATTGACGATAATAACTATCATACTTGGGCTAGGTCAATGCACATTGCGTTGATTTCAAAGAACAAGGAAAGATCCATCGATGACACACTTCCAAAACCTCTGGTATTAAATGTTCTTTATGCTCCTTGGATTCACTGCAACATTATGGTCTTAGCCTGGATTTACCGTTCAATTTCAGAGTCAGTTGCTAAGTCTGTTCTATGGATTGAGAGTGTTGTTGGTGTGTGGAGAAATCTGCAGATCCGTTTTTCACAAGGTGACATTTACCACATATTCGATATTCAAGAAGAATTGTACAAATTTCGTCAAGGTAATCTTGATGTTTCAAATTACTTTACACAAATTAAAGTCATGTGGGATGAACTAGAAGCTTATAGACCAATTAGTGCATGTTCTTGTGCTATACCCTGCTCATGTGGTGCCCTTGCATCTATTAGAAAGTATAGAGAACTTGATTATGTTATACGATTTCTTAAGGGTTTGAATGAGAAATTTGCACAGTCCAAGACTCAAATCATGATGATGAACCCTTTGCCAGATATTGATAAAACATTTTCTCTTGTTATTCAACAAGAAAGTGAAGTCAATAACTCTCAATATGCGATTTCCAATAACAATGTTTCTGAATATTCCACGGTCCTTCATTTGAATGCGTCTTTTGGCAACAATCCTAACAGATCCGGAAACAATAGTTTCAAAGGCAAGAGTAATGGATATGGGGGAGCTAAGGGTCAAAATAGAGTGTGTACTCATCGTGGAAGAACCAACCACACGGTTGAGACTTGTTTTCTCAAACATGGTTATCCACCTAGATTCAAAGGTAAAGGAAAATCCAACATTTCTAATTCACAATTTAAAGTTGTTGCTTCTATTGAAACAAGTCAATTACCTCTTAAGAAAGATTCAACTCAGTCAACGATTTTCTTCACTCAAGAGCAATATCAAAGCATTTTGGAATTGATTCAACAATCTTAGATCAGTTCTAAGGCCAACTCCATTTCTACGTCACCATTTGTGTTGAACTCTCATTCTCGTCTTGAAACTGGTAAGAACTCTCATTTATGGATTCTTGAAACAAGAGCTACTGACCATGTCACCTTTGATCTATCCAATTTTACTTCACACAAAGCCATTATCCCTATCCATGTTAACTTGCCAAATGGTTCCCATGTCACTGCATCTATTTCTGGCAGAGTTGCTATCTCTTCAGCCCTAGTCCTTCATAATGTTCTATACATCCATAGTTTCCATGTCAATTTACTCTCTATAGCCAAACTTGTATAAAACAATGAATATGTTGTTAATTCACTAATAACTCGTGTCAAATTCTGCCGAGTCATTCCAAGGAAATGATTGGTACAACTAGACTTCATTGAGGTTTATATGTTCTTGACTCTTCCCAACACAATCATGTTTGTAACTCATCTATACAAGATACTTCTTTTCTTTGGCATTTAATATTAGGACACATTTCTCCTATAGGGCTACAACATGTTTCAAAAAAATTTCCTTTCATTACTTAAAAGTGTAATAATACCTTTCCATGTGATCCTTGCCACTTTAGTAAAGAAAAGAAGTTATCTTTTTCTCACAATACCACTAAATCTAAAGCACCTTTTGAAATTTTATATGTTGATATTTGGGTTCCCTTCTCTACTATCTCAATGCTAGGAAATAGATACTTTTTTACCCTTGTTGGTGATTATAGTAAATATACTAGGGTGTTTTTATTGAAAACCAAAGACCAAACCAATATAGCATTATTCAGATCCTAGCCTACATTGACACTCAATTCCAAACTACTATAAATGTTTAGATTAGATAATGGCATTGAGTTCCTCCCCTTATCTGAAACTTTCTTATCCGAAGGAGTGATTCATTAAAAGACTTGTCCTTACACAACCTAACAAATGTCCCTATGAGCTCTTATATAACCAACCTCCCTCTATCATTCACCTAAAAGTGTTTGATTGCTTGAGTTATGTTGTCTCCAACCAAACACACAAAACCAGATTTGACCAAAAAGCTGGAAAGACTGTGTTTTTAGGTTTTAAAGATGGGACTAAAGGCTATATTTTATATGATATTCACCAAAATAATATCTTTGTATCTAGACATGTGACATTCTATGAAACATTTTTTCCCTTCAGCCCTTGTCAATCTTCTCCTAAACCAAACCACTCTTCATCCAATCAATGGCCTTTCCCTTTCTATGATGACCATGACTTGTCACATCAGTCCCCTAATTCTTCTGATATATTAGCCTTCCTTGATGATACCAACTCCTCCTATAGCCTATAACAACAGTCTTCTAGCTCTGATTGTGACCCTTTTGGCACACATAGAGAGTTTGATTCATCAGGATAACTAAACAGTCCTATTTTTGCGTCTCCTTTAAATCCTGCTCCTGCAGACAATCCCACTTATGTGTCTAATCTAAACCCTACTCCTACAGACAATCCTCTCGACATCAATAGCCCTAGTTCACCTTTATCCATAATCCTTTAGGGTCCATCACCTCCTCCCACTACTACTCATAATAACTCACAGAACATACTGCCAGATAACCATGAACAACACATTATACCTTCCAGTCATCCCTCTAGGCAATCTACTCGTGCCTCCGACCCTCATAGTTATTTAGCAGACTATCACTACTATCATTCTACCTATAGCCATTTTATCTCCCACTTCAACTCTCTTAATCCAAACATTCCCTATCCTCTCTCCTCTGTTCTTTCTTATGATAAATGTTCTTCCTCCTATAAAACCTTTTGTTGTTCCATTTCTTCTGTTTCTGAACCGATAACCTATAAAAAAGTCATTCAACATGACCGTTGGGTTAAAGCCATAGATGTGGAACTTAAGGCCCTTACATAGAATTAAACATGGACTATGGTGGATCTCCCTCCAAGTAAGGTACCTATTGGCTGTCGTTTGGTCTATAAGGTTAAGCATAATGCATATGGTTCCATTGAATGTTATAAAGATAGATTGGTGGCCAAGGATTATACTCATATGGAAGGCATTGATTACTTTTATACATTCTCCCCTGTTGCCAAACATACCACTGTTAGAGTCCTCCTTTCACTTGCAGATATTAAAGGATGGTATTTAGAACTGCTGGATGTCAACAATGCATTTTTGCATGGGGACTTACATGAAGAGGTATACACGTCTCTTCCATCTGACTTATTTGGTTATCCTCCCTCCAAAGTTTGCAAACTGCAAATATCATTGTATAACTTGAAACAAGTCAGTAGACAATGGTACTCCAAACTATCTACCTTCTTGGTTTCTCTTTGATATAACCAGTCAGAAGCATATTACTCTCTTTATATCAAACATAAGGCCTCTCAGTTTACTGCCTTACTTGTGTATGTTGATGATGTTGTCCTAACATGTTAAATATCTCTTGAATCAACAATTCAGAATTAAAGACCTTGGCCAACTCAGGTATTTCCTAGGTTTTGAAACTGCAAGATCTACATAAGGCATTTTTCTAAACCAAAGGAAATACACTCTTGAGCTATTACAAGATGCTGGTGTTCTTGCAACTAAGCCCTCTTCAGTTCCCTTTGACCCCAACATCAAGCTTTCCATTAATGAATGTACTCTCATAGAGGATCCTTCTTCTTATTGTAGGTTAATTGGTAGATTGATATATTTGACCAATTCCAGACCTGATATTTCATATGCTGACTAACACTTGAGCCAATTCATGTCTCATCTTTGACTCCCACATTTTCAAGCTGCCACTTGAGTTTTGAGATATCTCAAGTATGTTCTAGCTTCTGGCATTCTATTTTATGTTTCAAGTGAATTAAAGCTGTTTGGCGTTGCTGATTTAGACTAGGCTCGATGCCCTGATACAAGAAAATCTATAACAGGTTATTGTGTGATGCTAGGCTCCTCCTTATTGTGCTAGAGATCAAAGAAGAAACATATTGCATCTAGATCCTCAATTAAAGCTGAGTATAGAGCATTGGCCTTTATTACATGTGAAATTAAGTGGCTGCAGTATTTATTTCGAGATCTTATGGTTGAAATCACTTAACCCGCTTCAATATTTTGTGATAGAAAGTCAGCAATTTATTTAGCTCATAATCCCACCTTCCACGAGCGAAGTAAACACATTGAATTGGATTGTCATGTGGTTCGAGAAAGAATTAAATCCAAGCTCATTCACTTTCTTCCCATTTCTACTCATGATCAATTAACTGACATGCTTACGAAACCCTTTCATTCTCATGCTCTTAAGTCTCTGGCCAAGTTGGAACTTTGTAGCATACACAGTACAAGTTAAGGGGGGCTGTTTGCATATAGTATTTCTTCCAGTATTATTTCCATGTATTGTACATAGTATAATAGCATCACACTTGTATTAGTGCCACATCAACTTATTATCAAGCTTAGTTTATCTCTGATTAGAGCTTAGTTATCTTGTTGATGCATATAAGGACTCATGCAACCTATTCTCAACCTAATGAAGAATTTGAGCATATCCTAACTAATTTTGTTATCTCTTCTTATTCTCTCTAACTTTTTTGGTTATCTCTTCTTCTTCCTTATTCCATTGTTGCACTTCAAGCTACTTCTTCATGGATTTGTATGATGAATATTCTACCATTAACATACAGTGAATTCTTGAAAGAAGATAGTTAGACCAACATTTGGATCATCATTCATCATCATACACTTCACTTCATCACCATTATTAGAAAATTCCAAATTTTATAAAAGGCGGGGTTCTTGTTTAGAAATAGATTTGGGGAAATTTAGAGTTTTATAAGGGTACGTTTGAGAGCTGGTTTTTGGAAGGTCTTGGAGGGGAAGGCTCGGGAGGATTGCCTCTATATATTAATATGTGTTTGATATATATAAAATGTTTAAAAAACAATATACTATATTAACATATAAAATCATATTGTTTTTAAGCTTTTTAAAAATATCAAACACATTTAAAGATATAAACACAACCCTCCAAAGCCTTCCCTTCCAAAAATCAACTCTCAAACGGACCCTAATTGTTTGCATGTGGGAGGGTTTGATTGAATGTCATGATATTAAAAGCTATCCCTTTTTCTATGCTTGTGAATAATAGTTGTTAAATATTTACGGTGATTTTTGTTTGATGCTTAGAGTGTTCATACAAATATAGTGAATGCAATTTTCTGATATTATAAAATCATTACTTGAGTTTTGAATACATGATGAATTTTGTATTTATTAGTGAATAAATTACATTTGTTATTTTTTGCTTGATTTAAGTATCATAACATGTTAATGGATATTAGGGTTTGTTATAATAAGGTTTAAATAGCTGGAAATATGGGTTTGAATGAAAATTTTAGCAATTTCGCGGCTAAAATTGATTTCTTGTTCATCACAATCTATTGTATGGATGGATTTCTGTAAAAATTACTAGAGTAATCGATTGCTCCATGGAGACAATCAATTGACATCATCCAGTTTTCCAATTTCTTGATTATAGAAAGTACAAGCAATCGATTACTCCCTTGACTCAATCAATTGATCTTTTGAAATTTTGGATAATCCAGACCATTAAATTGATTGCTTCATGGGGAAAATCTATTGATGCTTTTATTCCTTATCTTTACTAGTATGTTTGGATTTCATGAATCCTATTTGGTTTAAATATTTGTGTTGTTTCAGTTGTTGTGATTATATGATAAAATAAATTGTTGCATCCCTTATGTTTCTCCTATTTCACTTGCTTGATCTTTCTTATGCATTATGGAGTTATATAACGACGTAAGTGGTAATATATCAATATAACAGGTTGTGTTCTATAGGATAAGATCGTTTAGCATGCATTTACAACAGAAACCTCAATGAACATGGAGGAGTATACCTTGCTTAATAACTTGAGTTGAATAACGCATATAAATGGTGGATAAGTAAGAAACCCTAATAGGTTAATTATAAGTACTTAATAGTACTTGTATGCGGAAAAAATTTGCCCCTTTGCATATCCACTCGCAATTCCTAAGTGGGGAAAATGTGAAGTCTTGCTCCTTAAACAGGGTGTAATGTGACACTTACACTCTAAATGAGATATAAGATGATATTCCCACACCTTAAGTTAGGAGTAATGCGATATCTACATCATGAAATGGAACATAATATGGAAAAACCTTATGTGCATAAAGTCCTCTTGCATTAAAAAATGGAGCATAATATGAAGTCACACTCCTTAAATGGGACCTAATGCAAGGAGGCAGCTGTAAATTATTCACTCGCAATTACTAAGTAGAGAAAAATATGAAGTCACTCTCCTTACTAGGGCATAATATGACGTTCCATTCCGAATAGAGTGTATGGAATATTCTTACTCCAAGGGGCTAAATGTAGTTTTCAAACTCAAAATATGGCGCAATGTGATCCCTACATTACAAAATGGAACGTAAGGCGGTGATATAATTCGCTTGGGATCACTTCGCACACTGATATGGGGCGTAATGCAAATAAGGTGTTTGTGCGTGAAATTAATGATCGAAGATACACCTAGCTATAAATGCAAACCCATAAACGAGGACATGTCTCATTGGTAAGTATTTTCTATAGGGGTTGCATGTCAACATTCTCGTGTGGTGGGACTTCATTGTACCTCGAATCACTAATTTAGTTATCCCTTAAGAACTAGGACTTAGGTTTTTTGTACTTCTGTGTAACATTAGAGTTGAGCAGACTCGTGAGATAGGTGAGCTCCATTGAGATATAGTATCTCACCCCAATAATGTGGTAATCTTTTCAGGTAGCTTTGACCAGATGAAATGACAAGGGAAGATGCAATGAAAACTTTGAAGATTAAGCTCACTCTTTTTATGCTTCTATTGTATTTTGGAATGTTGTATCCAGGTTTCTATGGTCTAGATATTATATGTATTAAAATTATGTTGTATTATGTATTTCACTTGGGATTATTGCATTGTACATGTACACTAGTGTCATTTATATATGATGATTGTTCATACTACCAGCTAAAAATGCTTGAACTATTATGATTATAAACACATAGTTTAGTTAGGGTGTTTCACTAGGTATCATAGCAGGTGTACTCTGTCGTAGCGGGAAAAATACTCAAGAACACTAATGCTTGAAATAACTACACAGTCGCCACCGAAGTTTTTATTTAAAGGGAAACATCGATAAACCCTTGAAGAACGAAAACATGGTCGTTAGAACCAATTTTGGGTTTGGGTATCGGTTATGTGAGGGGAAGGTATTATCACCCTCACATCTGTTGTACTCAATGGGAATCTTCTCATTAGTTTTAGGGAAAAAAGTGTTTACAAGTCGTTTGCAGTTGCTTGTTTATTAAAAAAGGTATTTACAAGAGAAAGAGAAATTTTAGTTTTTTATTTAATATGCTTGACAAGATGTTGAATCTTGCTCCTACGTATTCCCAAGTGCAATGGGAAACTCAAAGTCTCGTAGTTCGTGGTAGAAAATGTTTTTTGTTGGTTGTTTTTAGAGAATAATGTTAGATCACATTCGAGCAGTTAAACATCTACCTGTATGCTCGCACTATGAAGGTTGAGGCATCTCTTTGTATTTTAAGTTGAAATGAACTGAACAAAATCCTTTTTATGAAAAATAGTTTGTATCAAATGAAGAAAACAATTTGACAAGTTGAGGTTGTTTTTAGGTTTATGTCAAAAATGGTTTGCAAAAACCAAAATAAACCCTATAAATCATAATTAAATAATAAAACATGAGGTCTAAAGGCTTCAGGCCCAAACCAAAATAAATCATAATTAAATAATAATAATAAAACAAAAACACAAATAAAAGAAAGTACATAAAGGGAGGGCGCCCATTTTTCCTATTTCTTAGTAATTAATTTGACTTGTGTTCAAATCACACTTATGCTAATAAGATAGTCATGTGGCAATTTTATATATATATATATATATATATATATATATATATATATATATATATATATATATATATATATATATATATATATATATATATATATATATATATATATATATATATACTAGCACTTCAATTTCTCTTCCTCACGATGCAAATTTGTTTTTCCCCAAAAAAAATTCTCTGCGTCTAAAATCAAATCAACTCTTCCCTCACAAATAACAAACAAAATTGACACATAAATTCCAACACAATTCAAACTCGTAAATAGTAAAAGAACAACAAGAACATCATAGAACTTATGAAATTCAACGTGGCGGTGGTGTGAGACAGATCCAGCATGGCGGAGACGAACTCGAAGGGGGTTGTTATGATATGGTTTATAGAGGTGAGATTTTGTGAATGTAATAATGGTAATAAGGTTTTGTTTGTAGATTATGAAGGAAATTTAGGAGGTTTTATTTTTATATTTTGAAGAAAATTATGGAGGTTTTGTTTGGAAGTTTGGGTGAAGGTTAGTGGTAGGGATTAGCGAGAGAGAGATTTTGGGGAGTTTTTTCTCCGCCTAAGGTACAAATCTCTGACATACTCAAACTTCCAATTTTCCTTTATATGCAACCTTCATTCTTTCACAACTTCTTAAGACCTTATTTTCCTAACCATATTTTTATTTCCAATCCTTGATTAACTTATAACCTTTTCCTACATCTTACTCATTCGGATGCACCACTCTGATTTGTTTGAAAAATCAACACTCTCAAATATTCATGGTGATGACTATTGATTTCTTACCAACATGTGATACTGATGACTCTTTGCTTATAAATTCTTAACAATTTCCAGAGACCTTACAATCTAGCTACTAGTATTCTTATAAAATTTCACTTGGCCAGATACTGCGACTAAGAATCCATACACCTGATGCCTCACTTCCTCCCCCACGACTCTAATATGATATTACCCACTTGGTGCAAAATTGTCTTACTTCCATTCTTAGGAGCAATCATCTCTCTGATCCTCCATGAAACTTTATTGAACTCTTCCATCCATCACTTTCTACTACGTTATTCTAACTTAAACAACGTGGAACACATGGGACTCATATGCACTACTGATCAGCTTATGGGCCTTTATAGCTCCATTTTCCCTTTAGAGCGCATACTTCCTAAAATAGTGCTAACACCTTACTGACATCCATTGATATAATAACTTTCTCTCTGACACACAAAGGTTGAGAATGGGACCAACATATTTCGGAATGATAAATATATAGGAGTCTGTTTACGGTGATTTCCGGTAAACAACCGCTAGTCCTCCAAACTATAATTTATACTTTGGTTACTCGCAGGATCGACTAGATTGATCCTAGGACATAGTCAAACAATTGTCTTTTGATATAACTTGGTTCGTATTTGTTGGTTCTTGCTTCAAAAACTTGTTTGTGATGTGATCATATGACTAATCATGCGAAATAAACTTGTTATACACGTTAATATAACTTCGACAAAGAAACATGGAAAGCGTGTAAATTGCAGAAATATGAAGTACATGAATATAACGTGTAAGAGTATTAAATGCAGAAATGTAAAATGCTTCGAATGAAAATTGAACAAAAGATAAAGGAATTGAAAAGATACTTGAATAAAGGAAAATACAAATGTATTTAAAATGGTGTTGGTGTCATACGTACATTTCTCAGCGAACTCGTTCTCTTAACACTTGGTACTTGAGTAATTTGTGAGTAATTTGTACAAAATGAACACACTGGATCCTAATACTAAAATCCTTATTTATACTAATTCGATCCTAGCGGTCCTACACTAATGAAATGCCACGTTGCTTCACATGCATACATTTCGAATCTCCCGGCGCCATCAGTCCCTATGCGGTTATTCAGAGTCTTTCGAATTTCAAATCCTCCCGCATGGATTCTAAAATGATACGTGGCAACGTGATCAAAACCGAGAATGCTACGAAAACGCGCCAAGCTTTAGTACTCTCTGTGTTTTGTAAAAACGCTTAAGTCTTAAAGACAATTTATTTCGAACTAGCCTCAATCTTCATCATCTTTACTTCAACTTAAACAACATCCTCGAATCATGGCCATCAGGAGCCATCTCATTCTCGAAAATGGTCATCAGTAACCATCCTTCTTCGAACTCTAATTCTTCAAAGAATATTTCCTTCATACGAAATCTCCAGCTAACAAATTGCCCCCAATAAATGCCTGTTTCGAATAAACAAGAGAAATAGGCGTTTCTTGTCATGATGAGATTTCGTTTTACTCACTTTTTAGAGTTCCATGATACTTATTTACCGTCATAATTATTTATGACTCATCTTTCAAAACGTCTTGTCATTTTCAAAACGTCTCTTCAAAACGTCTCTTCAAAACGTACATTCCCACGTTTTGTCATTACTTGTGATCATTGCTCCTATATACTAGGAGTAAGCTAACAACTGTTCGACCGCCGTTGGATTAAATCACCAATTGTCGCGTGTCTTTTGACCTTTATTCAAAAGATTTGAAAAGGATTTTACTAACCTTTAAATACCTAAACCTTTGCCCTCACATAACATTATCTTTCATCTCTCTGCAACCATCATAGAGAAAAGAAATCTCCTTTGGTTTAACCTAGTTTCTTGAAGTGAATACATCCATGGCGTCTTCTTCTAACACTCTTCAACCTATTCAAAGGATTCAACATCCTACACAGATAGGGAATCAACAACACATTCCAGACCCAAATGTAGCAGAAACCCGCGCTATCTACGCTTCTCAGGTAATTATTCCCTTTGAACTTTCTGGGAAAACTCACGCCTTCATGGGTCCTTTACCTGGGGGAAATAACCCTTCTCTAGGTAAATTTTTTCCTGCTTATTATAAAACTAGGCCATTGCTCGGTAAGAACCAAATAGATGAAGAGGGTAACCCAATCTCAGCCAAAAATACCAAGGTAGATGATGATTCGACCGAAACCAATGTAGCTCTAGAGAAAATTAGGTTAAATTATGCAACCAACTTCCTAAAAGTCTTTAGGTCAATCCCTTTAGCGAAGGATCCTGACCTATATTACGCTTGGCTGGATAAAGTAGAAAGCCAAAAGGCTTCATTTTGGAAGGAACTAGGGATTTATGATCTAATTCAACTATCCAAAACAGGCTTAGAATATAATCAAACCATGTTAGTAGCATCAGTATATTTTTGGGATGCGTCTCATAATACCTTTCATCTTCCTTGTGGAATGATCACCCCCACCCTCTTCGATATAGCCGCTATCACAGGGCTTCGACCAACTGGGGAAGTTTTTGATCCCAACTTCATGGATACTGATACCATCCAATTCAACGAAGTGAAAGTCACCTTGTCATACCCCAATTTTTGACCCTAAAATCATACATTATTTGCATTTTAATCATTAATCAAGAACACCATTGTGGAGCTCTATCTTTGATACTGTGATTGTCTCTGAGGGGAATCATCAAGCACTTTTAGCTTTTATTTGTTTAATACTAACCAAAATACAAAAAAATGTGTGTTTTGTCTCTTTTGTTATCATTTTACAGGTAAAAGATCGGGCAAAAAATCAAAATAGTGCAAGAAGAAAATTTTTTGAAAATTGAAAGTGGAAATCGATTTACCCCTATGGGAAATCGATTTCCTGTGCGCAAAATTCAAAAAAATATAAGGAGGGAAACTTGACATCATTTTGGCACCTTTTTTATCTGATCATTTTACCAATTTTCCACCTCATCAAAATTAATCCCTTCATTAAACCCATTTAAACCTCATTTTACCATTTTGTACCATTTAAATGCCATTTAAGTATCAATTAAACACAAATTAATTACCAAACACAAAATGACCAAATTGCCACTACTTTTGCTCTCATCCTATAAATAGAGGTCTCTACTCTCTCATTTCTCAAGCTTGGAAAGCCAACAAACCCCTTGCAATTTCTCTTCTCATCCCTACCAAATTCACCAAAGCTCTCTTTTCTTTCATAAAGTTTGTGAGTCACACCTTGAACCTCACAAATTTTGAGCTAAACCACCATCCATTTCACTCTTTTTTCTTCAATTGTTGAGAGATCAAGATTTGTGTTGGTGATTCTTGAAGTAGATCTAAACTTTGTTCAAGATTTGGTAATGTTCTTCCTCTTTTTTCATCTATCATAATGTGATTCTTTTGTGCTTGTGTTCAATGCATCTTTGATGCTATATTGGTCCTATTTGATGGTGATTTGGGGGAAAATTCGTGCTACAATGGATATGTGATCATAAGGTGTTTGTATGTTTGCCTAAATCAAGTTTCAAAGTTCATAATGCTATTTTTTTTTGAAAACTGTGCGCAGGAAATCGATTTCCTAGAGGGAAATCGATTTCCACTCTGTTTTTTGCGCCAGATCTAAGTTCTGCAGGCAGGAAATCGATTTCCTACAGAGGTAAATCGATTTCCAGTGAGGCAGAATGCTTGTTTTTGCTATTTTTGACTTGTTTTTGGTTCTAACTCTTCTTCTACTCCATTCTTTTGATATTTTCTTTGAATCACAAATTAGAGGCCTAATTTCTCTCTAATTTCAATGGACTTAGGGCTTCGATAGGATGAGAATCCAAATCCGCAAAATTATGTGATTGAAATTATGGATGAAAGGAGCTTTTAATGTGCTTCCATCTTTTGTTTCTCTTTATTTTGATCGATGAAAGTCTTAATACCTTGAGAATTCTTATGGATTCTTGGTAAAGACTAGATCATTCACCATTTTTCTTTTCGTGCGGTATTGCTTTCGGAGAGTGATCTACATATCGCTTCTCTCGCATGCATTAGCACATAAAGTTTTGACCGGCCTCGTTGTACGGTGATTTCTACATAAATCACTTGGCGATCTGCTTAACATAGCGCAATATTTCGTGTCCCGAATCAAAAAGATCTAATATGGAAGAGAATTGTATGCGGTTGATTTAAGACTTATGGAGATTTATCGTGTAGTCTCTATGATTTTATCAAGCTTCTGATAAGTGTCCATTGAATTTAAATCCGAGAACATCCTTCACTCACCATCGATCTTCCATACTAACTTTGATAACATACTTGACAAGTTTCAAGATGGTTATCTTTAACATCTAACAATTGACTTTAATTTCTGCAATTTATTATATTGCTCTTTATATTTTTCTTTATGCTTTATCATTTCATCATATTTATATTCCGCTATATTTTCTTTGTCCATTTGGACATATTGTTTATGTTTCCGCTATTTTTCTTTTGTCCACTTGGACCATACTTTACTTTTATGCTAAAACACTAATAATCAACAAAAATCTAAAAAACTCTTAAGGCTCTCTGTTGGACTATTGGTTACTATCCCGAGCATTATGGAGATTTGGACTTATGGACTTAGTGCCTCTGGACCCTTATTCTGTTATTACTCTGTTGTTATTCTGTCTGTCTGGCATTGGATTGTTGTCTGTTTGTGTATGCAGGTATTTCCTTGAAAGTCCTAGATGGTTAATTCCAAGGCATTGAGATAAGGATTTTACCCGAAAACAGCCGTTACTCTGCCCGATTTTCGTCAGAATTTTAATGTGCTTAATGCAAAGTGGTGCTAAGATAATAAGTTTCTCTGGATCCCCAAGTGGTAATATTTTGGTTTGGTATTGATAAGTCCAAAGGATGGGAAATCTACCTTGATTCACAATGTCAAGTGTTGGCTTCTTATTTCGGTTAGACCGTTCTTTTCCTTAGCTTTTATTTTACGCAATATGATAGCCTCTTCATCTCCTCCCATTCTTTAATTTTCAAAATCTTCTCCCTTTTTCAAAAACCTTCTTATGTTTGCAATCTTTTCAAAACCTTTTCTTTAAAAATATCTTTTGCCCTTAGTGGCTTTTCTTCAAAAGTTTAGACACTGTTAATTGTCGAAACGAGTGGTTATACCCCACGATTTTGAAATTGATTGATATAATGAGATCTTTTCCGCGTGAGAGAGCTAGTTGCATACTCGTTGATTTTATCCGAGTTGGAGCCCTTCTTTCATTTGCGATGCAAAGAACTTATTTGTTCTCATGCTCAAGATCAATGGCTGAGTATTTCTCTCCGATGACGATAAAGTGTTTATTCGTTTTTAAAACGTTTTTCCCTTTAAGAGGAACTACATTAGCTCTGACTTCTCCATTGCACCGAGGAGGTATGTAGGCACAAGGCTTAACGTCTTGCCGAGCTTATTTTTAAAATAAAACAAACTCCTTTTTTAGCACACACGACGCAGATTTTCAAAAAGGTTCCTGTGGAGTACCACAGATATGAGGGGTGCTTAAAACCTTCCCCTTGTATAATCAACACCCGAACCTGAGTTCTCTTTCTTGTTTTAAAAACAAAACTTTGGGTTTTACGTTCTTTTCCCTTTTCCTTTGAAAAAATAAAGCGCGGTGGCGATTTCAAACGAAATATTGAGTCAAGTCAATCCCATGGCTTCGGTCTCAGATTTTCCCCGCTACACACCTATACTGCTTTTATACAGAGGTATCACGTCAAAACGTCTACTGAAGTTACAGACGAAGAACACATTGCGTTTCTAGCACTCTGGCTTTCGAGGTGTGTTTTTTGCTCTAGGTCTATACAGGTGGCAAAAAGGTATCTTTGTATGGCTAACCAGATAAATGCTGGTAAAAAGTTAAACTTAAGCCAGTTAATTCTAGGATTCCTTTATGAGGGAAGCTTCATGAGACTTTCCCAGCGTACATGATGATGTTTGCTAAACGTTACCAGTTCAAACCTTCTATGGCTCCATTTGTAGAGAGGAAAGTAGGTCCCGAATGGTTCACCCGAGAATTCCCAGCAACTACTCCAGATCAACAAGCTGAATCTATGGTTATTTGGGAGGCTTTTCTGACGCCTAAACTGTTGTATCATCGGTTACGATCTCCCAAGAGCCATGGTTGTCTCCTTTGTTACCAACCAAATCTTGTTTCGAGACAATTTGGGTTGGTTCAACTTAAGCCAAAATGCATGTATGATAAGAGGAATCACATGTGTCTACACACTTCGCATTTAGCTGAAGACGAATATGAATCAAAAATCTCAAAATATGTTGGCATTACCACTCTCTCTCCCATCTCCTTTGAACCTGCATTTTATTCTACTATAGATTTCCATCAATGGTGGACAGATTATTATACCACGCAACTCTTTGATGCTGAAAGCCTTACTCAAGAACTAACTGAAGCTTTTGCTGATGTGCAGGCGAGATTCAAAAAAGCTACTTTGACTCACATTAAAGAAATTCAAGCCTTTCAAAAATTCTTTGAAACTATCTACAGACCTGATGATCTTAGTCGGACCGTTCGTGAAGCTGCAGTCACTTTACGTGAAAAATTTTCTGCTAAACTGGATAAGCTGAAATTGCCCACGTACGTTCGTCCTGAACTACGTTATGAAGTGGCTTTTGAACTTAATCCTCCAAAATTCCCTCCACTACCTAGTGCTGATTTTGGTGTGGCTCTAAGTCCCTCTTTTCAAGACTGGTTTGTGTGTGGGAATGTCATTAAAATCCTTCAGGAACAATAAAAAACGCGCTGAACGAGTGGTTCCGACTAAGCATACCCTGGATCATATAGGTCTTGAACAGGTTCATGTTCTGACTCTAATATCTGAAGGTTGGGGTTTGGACAATCCTTCGATTAACTCTCCTTCCTTACTTATAGATTAACTTTTGCTCTTGTTTACAGCTGTAGGTCGAAAGAAAGATACCAAGGAGGCAGCTGCGCAAAAAGATACTGGAGACTCGAAAGGCAATAAAGCAAGTGGGAGTGACTCTGTCGCTACCAGCAAAAAGCCAACGGTATGTATATATATTTCCATTATAATCTGCGCATTTATCCTGAACATTATTCACTTTGTTCAATGTGAATATTCTCAGATTTCGAAACCTCCAACACCTTCGAAATGAAAGGTTTCCAATACCAGCGCTTCAGACGATGAAGATAAATCTCCTTCTCGTACCAGGCAAGCTGCGAAGAAACGACAAAAGATCACCATTTCTTTAACCAAAGAAAAGGAATCTGGGACTTCAAGGCTTGCTTCATCAAGTGATAAGGTATCTTCTGATGCATCACCTGCAAAGGTTACTAGTACTATTCTAGTTGTGGAAAGTCACAACTCAAGTCCCGATAACGTCCCAACCAATGTATTGAATCTCATACTATAACAATTTTTAATATTCGACTTCAATTGCTAAGTATACATTTTACCTTGTATATGCAAGACGACGTAGGCACAGCTACTTCTGATCTTAACACTTCAAACCTCAGCATTGATCTTGGCAATCTTCAAGGTATGAATTTGTCTCTTCGATTGACAAACAAATCTTTGGTAGCAATTTGTCCTAACAAAATTTGATTTACGTAACAGGTATCTCTCAACTTAAATCTCCTGCCCTTTCCGAAATCCTCGAAGATGTTCAACCCATCGCGACCATCGTCTCGCCTGTGCGCGTTGAGGAAAGCCATTCGAATGACGCTCTCCAATTACCCATCGAGATGAAGACATGGAAGAGAACCCTCAACATTCAAATAGCGGCAATATAGTTGACCAGCCAGTTGGGAGTAAAGACACTAACTCTGAACATGAAGATGCAGACGAAGCTTCTAATTTGCCTCCACCAGGCACTAATGAAACTTCGACTTTCGGGAATATAGTTACTCCTGTGGCTACTTCGAAGAAGACCACTGCAGTGCTTACTCCTACAAAACTGGAGCAACTCAAAAATACTAATCCCGTAAGCTTTCTCAAGGCTATGATGAATGCTAAGGGTGTTTCGCCCATCAGGCTTGAGCCTTCTTCGACTGTTTTGGCGGAAAGTGGTAAGGAGAATGATATTCCAAAACTCCTTCGTCAGATAAAGGAAAAGCTTTTTGAAACCAACCTTATTGAAACTCTGCGCAAGGATTCCACCAGCTGCTTTGGTTTGATCAATCTTTTGAAGAAGGTGGATTTACTCCAAGTTTCGAACGAAGTCTCCGAAGTGATTGTCTCGCTAAGTTCTCTTCTGGATCAGCTTCAAGCTGATAATCTCCGCAAGCGAGATGTTGATGAAAAACTCAATGCGAAAATGATTTCTCACAGTTCTTCGTGGAAGGCTGCAAATGACGCAACAAACAAGGCTAGTGCCCTTGAGCTTGAGCATTCAAAGCGTCAAGAAGAATACCAAACTTGTGAAACAAACATCAAATCCTGGGAGCAAAAAATTAAACGTTTCGAAGAGAAGATAAGCAACGCCAAGTCTCGTCAAGAGGAGATCAAACAATCTTAGCAGCGTGAGTTGAATGAAGTGGCGCAGTCAGGAATTCAACATCTCGAGACGGTACAGAAGTTAGTGCCAGAGATCGAAGAGCTGAAAAAACAACAAGCATTAATCGAACGCCGTCTGACGTTGTGGGCCTCTCAGTATTCCAAGATGAAGGATAGTCTCCCTAAGGATTTTAATTAATTGTTCCAATCTTTGTAACATCTTTGCGCTTCGTACTTTGTCCTATTTTTTGTAATCAAACTAGTCAAGGAATGCATGCATACTTTTTCTTCCAATTATCCATATATTATATTTTGCAACTGTCACAAATAATATTTTAACAATTCTTAAATTGTCAAAAATTTATTTTCCAACTATCATAATGACCTTGATAGTGTATCCATGTGGCATGATTACTCCTCGCAGCCTCTTTAAGCCTAGACTTGACGTTTCTACTCCCTTAGCCGCAACCATCATTAAATGATGACATCACTTTTCAAAAAACGTCTACTCAGGAGGTGCGTGTATCAGTTTCTAAAATGATTATGCTCCAACTTCCAAGGCTAGAAACGGCAGTGTCATACCCCAAAATTTTCCCACCACATTTTTATACTCAAGCTCATCCAAGTGTCAATAGCTCAAGATATAAGTGGATGCACACTCTCCTAAACAAACAACCCACAACTAGGGTTTTTGCTTCTCTTCAAGAAAAATCAAGTTCTGACAGTTCAAGTGGACCTCATAACCTCTCATATGCCTCAAAGGATCCTCATGCCAATTTTCAAGCTCTAATTCAAAAGAGTGCTCACCCAATTGCCCAAACAATCAATAATCGACTAGTTGACCTAAAAGTCAAACTATGGTTAAACCACAGTCAAAACTTCTGATTTTTTGGTCAACATCCTCATTATGAAGTATCATTCACCACTTGATCAAGGATTGATTGTGATTCATCAAGAAAATATCAGAAATCAACAAAAGTACAAAGTTGCTAAATTAGGGTTTCTAGGTAAAAGTCAACCAAACTTTGACCAGCCATAACTCTCTCATACTTTCTCAGAAATTCCTCAACCAAAGCTCACTCTCAAGGAAATTTGATTCTCTACAACTTTGATGTTGGGCCCAAGGTCAAGAAATGCGTCCGCATAAGAGATATGAGCCAATACATTACAGGTCCTTCTAGAAGATCGCAAAAAGCTGTTTTTTGTCAGGAGCCATATATTCAAGATAAAATCATCAAATGCAAAAGGTGTTCCAAAGTGGCTTATAGAGGACATCTTGGGCTTTCCAAAAAGTACTAGATCACCTCCATACGACAAATATCGAATGAGTTATGGCCTTCATAAGTTGATCAATTTTGAGAAAATGTATGAAGTACAAAATGAAGAATTTTGATCTTTTGAGTCCATGGGCCTAACTTTTGGTCTTTATGCTTGATCCTAAGCCCATCTATAACCCACATGACTAATATCTTATTTTTATCATTATTATTCATTTTATTTTGGATTTTATTCTTTTAAAATTCAATTTAATTCAAGTAAATGATGGGAAAAATAAAAGATTGCATTTGGTTTATTTCTAAATCATATCTTGAGCATATATTCAGGGGAAATCTCATACAAATTCTCTCAAAGGAGATTGGAAAGAAAATTGGACAAAAAGAGAAAGATTTGAACAAATTTTTTATAAAATCTTTTCATATTTTTCTTTCACCAAATCAATTTGATTCTTAAGCAAAGATTTACCCTAATTCTTCCCTCTATATAAAGGCAAAACTATTCAGCACAAGAGGAAAAAAATTGGCAAAGAAGTAGGGTTTGAAAAAAGAGAAGCTTGCAAAGAAGAGAAGCATAGCTCAAATTTCGTTTCAACAAGTTGCAGCAAAAGCCTATCGTCCCACTCATCTCTGGAAGGTCCCAGGAGTTCGTTCCTATCCTCATTGAAGCCCAAAGCACATGGAAAAGCATCATACGAATCCTACCGGTTTGCACATCTTTTTTTATTTTTAAACTCACAACACATGCATTCTAAATAACTTCTACATGTATATCCTTGTTCACGACCATGTTTAGAGCGGTTTGGAATGTTCTCTTTCGAGCTTTGATGCAGGGAATATGATATGCCATTGTTAGGGCATAACCTTTTCGTTGCCTCGTATTTGCGTCTACAGTCCGTTTCAGTTAAAACGAACATCGACATTGAACTCACAGAGGTCAAAATAGGTTACCTGGGTTGCTGTTTTTTGTTTTGGATCAATTTTTACAGGTTTCTCGTTGAGGTCTCGCCGGAAGGGACAACCAGAGTCCACTGTTCCGGTGGTCTGGGCTATTTGACCTTGTTGGACTGAATGCGTGGCACTTCCAAGGGAGCTGATTGGCCAGTCAAACTATCCACATTATCTCTCCGCGCGTGATTGGTTTGTCCAAGAATACTGAGGCCCGCGTTTGATTATTTTGAAATTTCAAATCTGAAACCTTGTTTTTATATTTATTTATTGATTATGGTGTTTTAATCAGCAAAGTGTTATAGCTCAGGCGGCTGGAGAGATGATGCGTGATACGTAGATGAACCTGGGTTCGATCCCTGGTTGTTCCATATCTTTTTGTTTAATTTTTCATTACACAGATCCTATATGCGTGCTCTACAAGGGCTCACGATGCACCACCACTCACTGGCCAATGGATCTCCACCAGAGTCAGATCCAAAGGACCAAAAGGCAGCGCCTTATGATGGAGCCTCACAGATCAACCACACTAGATTCCAGCTATGTTCTCTTCTCTTTTTATTTATTTATTTTTTATTATTAAAATTAGTTTACCAAACTTCTTTCTTTTTTTTTGTTTTATTTTATTTATTTAATATTTTTATATATACTAAAATTAATATTTTCTTCATGTGTGATTATTTTATTTAATTTTAATCGAAAACTCGACTTTTCCCGATTTTATTAATAATTATTTTTGAACAATAAAAATTATTATTTGTATATACTTAATTAATTAAAAATTAATAATTAGGTTTTAGGTTTGTTAACCTGATTCATTTATAAACCCTAGCCAGGTAGGTGGTGTCCATTAACCCATTTTTAGCCTTATAAACCTTTTGGGTCACAATAAGTTTTCTTAAATAGCCCTTTTAGGTTCAGGGTTAGATCAGTTAATGCACTAACCTTTCTTTTTTAATTCTTAATTTTTTCAGGGTTAAACAAAGGTTTTTCAGCCACGCGCCATATCAATCGAAAAGCTAAGTTTCTATTTCTTTTCTTCTTTGAATATCATTTTGTCTTTGCCCAAAACAAGGTTTATTTCAATAGTCAATGAATCCCTCCTACACTAACTTTTATTTCTTTTCCGTTTAATTCTCAGATAATCAGAGTCAATTAACGGTTCGAGGAAGATCAAGGCGTTCAAAGATCTTTTATTTTTCTGTTACCCTATAAGGGTTTTCTTCTGCCTTTTAATTCCCCCATCCCCGCAGGTGTTTATTGTAATAGCGTAGGGTTTTCATTCTGCCTTTATTTTTCTGCTGTGGTTAGTAATCTTAGGGAGTGCAAGCCTTTAACAGAATTAGGATAACTAATTACAAGATAAATAATCGAACTGAATTCACGTGATTGTGCACCCACACACCTTTAGGGTAATTCCTCTTGTTGCCTTGTTGCCTTTGTTGCCTGTTGCCTTAATGATTTTGTTGCCTATAATTGTACTAAATAGTCAAGTCCCTCGATTCCGAGGATACCTAAAGCAAATGTTGCCCTCAGTTCATTCATCATCAATTTTGTCCCTCGATGTTGCCTCGGTAGATGAAGATTTGTCCCTATTGCTAAGGTATCCTCGCATGATGCCTAAAAAGATAAAATGACTATTATATCCTTCCCTTAGACTACCTGCCCTCTTTATGGCATGAGACAGTCTTATGACGAGCGATAATTTTGATGACCCTTAAACATCCAATTGAAAAACTTCCTGCCCTCTTATGGTATGGATAGATCCTTTCGCCTGAAAAGCTAAAAGAACAGAAACTTTAACTTAGGGTAGGTGCTCTTAAATGCTTGCTCTTTTCAAATATCTTTTTCCTACTTCTTTTCAAAGAATATTTTCAAAAAAGACTACGCTTATTTACAAGCTAAAGTTCTTATTCAAATTTCTATTCACACTCCGCTTTTCAAACAATTCAAACATTTTAAAAACAAAGTGAGCTAAGCAATTAAGAGCCCATGGATAACAATGGATGCAAAGGGTGCCTTAAACCTTCCCTTTGTATAACTTATCCCCCGAACTCAAAATCTTTTTTAAAAAGGTCTTTTCCTGTTCTTTTAGCCTTTCCTAAAATTGGATAAAATAAAAGTCGGTGGCGACTCTTGCTATCCGCAACATTTCGATAAAAAGTCAATTCACCGTATTACAGAACTGGCGACTCTGCTGGGGATTCTTTCGATTAAAAAGAGGGGTTACCTTAAAGCTTAGGATTCACTTTAAAATTGTTTGATTTGTTTGCTTTATTTTTAAAGGATGTTTTGGGAATATTACTTGTGTGAAAGATCCTAACTCGGATCTGAGTACCTTAGGTAAATGGCATGAGACCAAGGAGACTGCACAGCGTATACTGATGTGGTTGATATGGTGGTCATCGTTAGTGTGACACATTGGTTTGTCCCGGTGTTCCTTGGGATCCGACTTGAGGAAACACTTGGCTGTTGCGTGGTGTCATTAAGCACTAATTTGTCCTAGAACCTTAGTTGAACTTGACCTTGGCCTATTAGAAAGTAGCGAGATGGCTGGCTTTGGTTCCGACTGAAGTTGGTTGATACTCGAAGCTACACTCATATGGACTGGACTTTCAGGACCTTCTTGGTTGGTGATTCGATCGCCGAACTGAGATATGCGCCTTCGAGAAAGGTCAATGATATGAGCTCCCTAGAACCCGATCTTTATATAGGACAGGTTAAACCAACTTAACTTCAACGGGGAGGGTACTTACCTACGGACTTCATGCAAGCCTTTAAACCTAAGGACACTTGTGTGACTTGTTTGTGTTTGCTACTAACCTTTGTTTCCTTGCAGGTTTTGTTAAAGGACTGGTTTGCCCTTACTATCTCACGCTGTGCCTAATGAACTGCATTCGCATAACATTCATGACATCATGACATCATAAGCATAACATGATTTAACTAACCCTCTCAAGGATCTTAGGAATTTAGGGCGCACAATTTCAGGTGCTCTTATCAAGGACTGAACTCTTATCAAGGGGCAAGAGGATTTACTTTCCTCTAGCCACATACCTTCCAATTCAGAGACACTGTACCTATCAAGGGGCAAGAGGATTTATTTTCCTCTAGCCACCTACCTTCAAATTCAAAATTATCCCCGAATCAGAGGCTATGACCCTTTGGATATGGTGAGCTTGATTCCCATGGAAGAGCATCCAAGAATCAGAGTTCTTCAGACAAAGACACGACCAAATCATTTTAATGTTGCTAACTAAATTCCTATAGATCCTTGAAAAACATTGCATTTTCATTCATAACATCGCATAACAGGTTTCTTATAACAGGTCTCTTATCCTGCCTCGCTGTTTATTTCAGTCATCATGAATCTCGAGCAATCAGTCAAAGACCTTCAGGCTCAAAATGCTGAATTCCAAGCCTTGATTCTGAATTTGTCCAAGGGGCAAGAAGAGCTGAAAACCATGCTGACTAAAAAGAAGAAGAAGGGCAAGAATACTCTGGGGAAAAGGCTTAGACCGATCTTGAAACTCAGGGATGCCGAAGCCTCCGAAGACAGTGACGAAGATGAGCAAGATGATGATGCTAGTATCAAGACTGAGGCCAAAAGTAACCATGATGCTACCAAGCCTTCTGAAGAAGAAGAAGATTATTACCATGAGAATGAACATCCTAATGACAAATACAAGTTGTTGGAGGAACGTATGAAAGCTATGGAAATTCAGAAGGTACCCGGTCTGGATTTTGAGGAGCTAGGACTCATCTCTAGAGTTGTTATCCCTCCAAAATTCAAGATTCCAACTTTCGCAAAATACGATGGAGTCTCTTGTCCTAAATTGCACTTAAGGTCTTATGTAAGGAAGATTCAACCTCATACCGCCGATAAGAAGCTATGGATCCACTTTTTCCAAGAGAGCGTATTTGGCACTCAACTCGAATGGTACTATCAACTAGAGGGTACCAACATACATACATGGGAAGACTTGGTTGTTGCTTTCTACACGCAATACCAATACAATGCTGATCTTGCGCCAACTCGTACACAATTACAAAGCATGTCCATGGGACCTAATGAAAACTTCAAAGAATATGCTCAGAAATGGAGAGACTTGGCTGGCAGAGTCCAACCTCCCATGGCTGACCGAGAGTTAGTTGACATGTTCATGAATACACTAACTGGTCCTTTCTACAGCCATTTACTTGGTAGCTCCTTGTCTGGTTTCACCGACCTCATACTGACTGGAGAACGTGTTGAAAGTGGTATCCGAAGCGGAAAAATTCAGGCGGCTACTTCTTCTGGTAATGTAAAAAAGTCATACAATGGAAAGAATGAATCCAACACCGTTGGGGCAATCCTGGTCTCTAGTCAGGCTCCAACACAACAACAACAGAAAGATAAACGTAAACAACAAGGTGGCCAACGTACTTGGAAATCAAAACCCAAGAGGTCATTTACCCTACTACACATGCCATTGGCTCAAGCTTTGCAACACTTGCTCGATCGAAGTCTGATAACTCTACTGCCTCCATACTCAGCTCCTGCTAATCCCGTCCCTGGGTACAAACATCATGCAAGATGTGCTTACCATTCAAATAGTCCTGGTCACGATACAGAAGAGTGTGGGCCATTGAAACATAAAATTCAAGACTTGATTGAAGAAGGGATCGTTGAATTTGGCCAACCAGAGAAGCCACACAAAGTCCAAAGGATGGCTATTTAGATCATTAATTTAATCGCATTCGCAATTTCTTTCCTGTTTGTTTAAACATTCGTCTTATGTCAGACTCTATTTATTTTATCATAATCATTAATACATTGCATATGCTTGTCTTGATTTATTTCTCTTCCTATTGCTATATTAAACTTTGTTTTTTATAACTCTCGCTAAAGCTGTAAGCCTTTTGAGGGAGGATGACGAAAATGATACCGCAACCTCATACAGTATGCTTTTGAACGGACTATGATGACGATGTACAAGCATTATTTCAATTCCTAAACAATGGAGATATAAGGATGTTAATCCCCCGTCTACCCCTTTGAGCCTAAGAAGTAGAAGTTTTCTTTCTCATACAAATTAAAACCCTTAATCATAACCTGGGGCAGGGTAGTTACTCAGTTAACTCAATTATACCAGGTGCTTTACACAAGTGATGGATGCCCGTAATTCTCAAATTAGGCAGTCAATATCCATAAAAGAAAAAAGAAGAAAGAGTGTTAAGTCAAAACCTATGAAGGAGACTTATCGAAAAATCAAAACATCCCGCTGACTGTAATCTCAAAATAAACAGTTCAGGCAAAAGTTAGGGATAATAAGGTCAAAAAAGAGGTTACTACAAATCCTCGATAAAAGAAAAAATTACAAAAAGGATGACTGCCTTTTCAAATAAACTTTCGGTGCTTCAACAATCATCAAATGTCAACATTACGACTTCAAGACTTGCTAGAACTTAAATACAAAGTTAATTGAGCATAAGATCGAAGAACATCACGAAGATTGGGATGGGTACAAATAAACTTTGAGCCTTTATCCTTTGTTTCTTAAACCATGAACCAAGCCACGTTACAACCCTTGAAAGTCCTAACTGAAGCATGGTTAGTTCGAAAGCGTACTGTCATAAAAATGGTATCCTGACTCCTTAAAGTTAACCAAAAATCCTGAGTTGATACCATGTTTTTACAAATATAACTTTCTTACATATTTTGTTTTACTAAAATTGTTTTAAAACTCCAAGACACACATATGCATTGCATTTTAATGAGTGTCATTATAAAACAATTTTGTCTACGTAATTTCAAATGTTTGGCATCAGGAAGAATCTGCATGGGGCATAATTACTGACTAAAAGTCATCCCGACAAATAAATTTGCAGAGACGGCTCGTATGCATGACTCGATCAACTAAAAGCTTGCTTACACAAGGGTCATGACATATTATTATCCTATCTACTGGGGGAGAGCTGGTCACGATTCATAGAATCTCTCAGAGGCACTATAAAACCAGAGAAGTTAGTCATCACTGGGGGCATGTCACATCAGTCACAAATCTCAACAAATACTATTTAGCTACTAGCATCAGATGATGTCAGTATCTGTCTCTCCTTTGAAGTTCTAATTCCAAATTCAAGTACCAAGCATACCAAGCTATTGATTCCAGGGGCAGGTATACTCTCGCAAGTGTTTTTCAACAGCAAGTACTCAAAGACAAGGGGCAATGAAGAATTGAAAATCTCTGGGAACCCTCCCCACAGAGCAGTTTTCATAATATATCCCCACATAGCACTTTAAGAAGTTGTCTTCAAGCAATCTATTCCCAACAGAAACTTGGTTCCCCAACGGAATTTATACCTCTGACATTTTCGGTTTTCCGACACAATCTTCTTCTCTAGCATGGTTCATTCAAACTCGCTATCAAAGTTGCCGCTCAGAAATCTGGTCGGATAGTATGCTCATTTCTCTTGTCCCCAGGATACATCAGGATCATATCACTCAAGTCAATCTCATCCCCAAGCGAAGACCAAAAATCCCCAGCTGGATATCATCGGACGAAAGACAGGAATTCTCTTGTCATTGTCTCCAACAGCACACAGAGATTTATTTTCTCAACCAGCAGTTGTTATACAAGAATTATCAATATGCTCCTACTATATAGTCCATCCCTGCATCATTCATAAATACATGCATAACATACAGTACTCTCGTTTATTTCGAGAATCTCAATACATGCATCATGATATCGCATAAAACTAATCTTTATCTTTTCAGGTCACTTCATAATCAAAAGAATATTATCATCCAAGTACGGTGCAAATACAATCGTATCAATAAGTCAATCTCAACACTCATTCAAAGACAAATACAATTCTGATACTTCCTTTCGGGTCTTTCTTTAAAGATAATTAAAAAACAATCAAAGAACCTCTCATCCTTTCTAGGAACCTTTCTAGGTAATCTTTTCTAAGATGTTTCATATCCTTTCTAGGAACCTTTCTAGGTGATCTTTTTCTAAGATGTTTCATATCCTTTCTAGGAACCTTTCTAGGTAATCTTTTCTAAGATGTTTCATATCCTTTCCAGGAACCCGTTTTAGGTAGTCTTCTCTATGACGTTTATCATCCTTTCTAGGTAATATTTTCTAAGATGTTTCATATCCTTTCTAGGAACCTTTCTAGGTAATCTTTTCTAAGATGTTTCATATCCTTTCCAGGAACCCTTTTTAGGTAGTCTTCTCTAAGATGTTTATCATCCTTTTTAGGTAATCTTTTCTAAGATGTTTCATATCCTTTCTAGGAACCTTTCTAGGTAATCTTTTCTAAGATGTTTCATATCCTTTCCAGAAACCCTTTTTAGGTAGTCTTCTCTAAGACGTTTATCATCCTTTCTAGGTAATCTTTTCTAAGATGATTCATATCCTTTATAGGAACCTTTCTAGGTAGTCTTGTTTAAGACGTATCATATCCTTTCTAGGAGCCTTTCTAGGTAGTCTCGTTTTAGACGTATCATATCCTTTCTAGGAGCACTTCTAGGTAGTCTTGTTTAAGACATATCATATCCTTTCTAGGAGCCTTTATAGGTTAGTCTTGTTTAAGACATATCTCAACCTCTTTAGGTAATCTTCCTTTAAATATTTATCCAACATTTTCTAAGACATCTACTGCCCTTTCAAGGAGCCTCTCAGTTAATCTTCTACAAGACAGTTCTTCCCAAGCATTGGTTAAAGCCTAAACTCCTTTGCATCAGCCAGGGATCTACCCTATTTAAGAACCTCTTCAGGTAGTCTTCTGTAAGACATTACTTCATTTTAATGAATCTCCTTCAAATACAATCAATGCATATGATCCAGTCTGAAAAACATCTGCTTTAGACGAACAACTTTTCAAACATCTGATGGCATCTTCAAGCCCATCTCTGACAAACGCCTCTCAATACATCAAGCTCAAATATAGTCTAAACGTAAGACTTATTCTGACTTTCGTATTTATCCAAATCGGACGGCATCTTTAAGCCCGTCTCCGGTAAAAGTCTCTGCTTCAGCCAGGGCAAGTTCCTGGGTATTCTAGTGTTCAATCCTCTTCTATCTTCAAATTCCGACAGGCACGCATGCCAGTCTACATCTTCAGATATAAGTGGATGCACACTCTCCTAAACAAACAACCCACAACTAGGGTTTTTGCTTCTCTTCAAGAAAAATCAAGTTCTGACAGTTCAAGTGGACCTCATAACCTCTCATATTCCTCAAAGGATCCTCATGCCAATTTTCAAGCTTTGATTCAAAAGATTGCTCACCCAATGACCCAAACGATCAATAATCGACTGGTTGACCTAAAAGTCAAACTATGGTCAAACCACAGTCAAAACTTCTGATTTTTTGGTCAACATCCTCATTATGAAGTATCATTCACCACTTGATCAAGGATTGATTATGATTCATCAAGAAAATATCAGAAATCAACAAAAGTACAAAGTTGCTAAATTAGGGTTTCTAGGTAAAAGTCAACCAAACTTTGACCAGCCATAACTCTCTCATACTTTCTCAGAAATTCCTCAACCAAAGCTCAATCTCAAGGAAATTTGATTCTCTACAACTTTGATGTTGGGCCCAAGGTCAAGAAATGCGTCCACATAAGAGATATGAGCCAATACATTACAGGTCCTTCTAGAAGATCGCAAAAAGCTGTTTTTTGTCAGGAGCCATATCTTCAAGATAAAATCATCAAATGCGAAAGGTGTTCCAAAGTGGCTTATAGAGGACATCTTGGGCTTTCCAAAAAGTCCTAGATCACCTCCATACGACAAATATCGAATGAGTTATGGCCTTCATAAGTTGATCAATTTTGAGAAAATGTATGAAGTACAAAATGAAGAATTTTGATCTTTTGAGTCCATGGGCCTAACTTTTGGTCTTTATGCTTGATCCTAAGCCCATCTATAACCCACACGACTAATATCTTATTTTTATCATTATTATTCATTTTATTTTGGATTTTATTCTTTTAAAATTCAATTTAATTCAAGTAAATGATGGGAAAAATAAAAGATTGCATTTGGTTTATTTCTAAATCATATCTTGAGCATATATTCAGGGGAAATCTCATACAAATTCTCTTAAAGGAGATTGGAAAGAAAATTGGACAAAAAGAGAAAGATTTGAACAAATTTTTTATAAAATCTTTTCATATTTTTCTTTCACCAAATCAATTTGATTCTTAAGCAAAGATTTACCCTAATTCTTCCCTCTATATAAAGGCAAAACTATTCAGCACAAGAGGAAAAAAAATTGGCAAAGAAGTAGGGTTTGAAAAAAGAGAAGCTTGCAAAGAAGAGAAGCATAGCTCAAATTTCGTTTCAACAAGTTACAGCAAAAGCCTATCGTCCCACTCATCTCTGGAAGGTCCCAGGAGTTCGTTCCTATCCTCATTGAAGCCCAAAGCACATGGAAAAGCATCATACGAATCCTACCGGTTTGCACATCTTTTTTTATTTTTAAACTCACAACACATGCATTCTAAATAACTTCTACATGTATATCCTTGTTCACGACCATGTTTAGAGCGGTTTGGAATGTTCTCTTTCGAGCTTTGATGCAGGGAATATGATATGCCATTGTTAGGGCATAACCTTTTCGTTGCCTCGTATTTGCGTCTACAGTCCGTTTCAGTTAAAACGAACCTCGACATTGAACTCGCAGAGGTCAAAATAGGTTACCTGGGTTGCTGTTTTTTGTTTTGGATCAATTTTTACAGGTTTCTCGTTGAGGTCTCGCCGGAAGGGACAACCAGAGTCCACTGTTCCGGTGGTCTGGGCTATTTGACCTTGTTGGACTGAATGCGTGGCACTTCCAAGGGAGCTGATTGGCCAGTCAAACTATCCACATTATCTCTCCGCGCGTGATTGGTTTGTCCAAGAATACTGAGGCCCGCGTTTGATTATTTTGAAATTTCAAATCTGAAACCTTGTTTTTATATTTATTTATTGATTATGGTGTTTTAATCAGCAAAGTGTTATAGCTCAGGCGGCTGGAGAGATGATGCGTGATACGTAGATGAACCTGGGTTCGATCCCTGGTTGTTCCATATCTTTTTGTTTAATTTTTCATTACACAGATCCTATATGCGTGCTCTACAAGGGCTCACGATGCACCACCACTCACTGGCCAATGGATCTCCACCAGAGTCAGATCCAAAGGACCAGAAGGCAGCGCCTTATGATGGAGCCTCACAGATCAACCACACTAGATTCCAGCTATGTTCTCTTCTCTTTTTATTTATTTTTTATTATTAAAATTAGTTTACCAAACTTCTTTCTTTTTTTTTGTTTTATTTTATTTATTTAATATTTTTATATATACTAAAATTAATATTTTTTTAGGTGTGATTATTTTATTTAATTTTAATCGAAAACTCGACTTTTCCTGATTTTATTAATAATTATTTTTTAACAATAAAAATTATTATTTGTATATACTTAATTAATTAAAAATTAATAATTAGGTTTTAGGTTTGTTAACCTGATTCATTTATAAACCCTAGCCAGGTAGGTGGTGTCCATTAACCCATTTTTAGCCTTATAAACCTTTTGGGTCACAATAAGTTTTCTTAAATAGCCCTTTTAGGTTCAGGGTTAGATCAGTTAATGCACTAACCTTTCTTTTTTCATTCTTAATTTTTTTAGGGTTAAACAAAGGTTTTTCAGCCACGCGCCATATCAATCGAAATGCTAAGTTTCTATTTCTTTTCTTCTTTGAATATCATTTTGTCTTTGCCCAAAACAAGGTTTATTTCAATAGTCAATGAATCCCTCCTACACTAACTTTTATTTCTTTTCCGTTTAATTCTCAGATAATCAGAGTCAATTAAGGGTTCGAGGAAGATCAAGGCGTTCAAAGATCTTTTATTTTTCTGTTACCCTATAAGGGTTTTCTTCTGCCTTTTAATTCCCCCATCCCCGCAGGTGTTTATTGTAATAGCGTAGGGTTTTCATTCCGCCTTTATTTTTCTGCTGTGGTTAGTAATCTTAGGGAGTGCAAGCCTTTAACAGAATTAGGATAACTAATTACAAGATAAATAATCGAACTGAATTCACGTGATTGTGCACCCACACACCTTTAGGGTAATTCCTCTTGTTGCCTTGTTGCCTTTGTTGCCTGGTTCCTTAATGATTTTGTTGCCTCTAATTGTACTAAATAGTCAAGTCCCTCGATTCCGAGGATACCTAAAGCAAATGTGGCCCTCAGTTCATTCATCATCAATTTTGTCCCTCGATGTTGCCTCGGTAGATGAGGATTTGTCCCTATTGCTAAGGTATCCTCGCATGATGTCTAAAAAGATAAAATGACTATTATATCCTTTCCTTAGATTACCTGCCCTCTTTATGGCATGGGACAGTCTTATGGCGAGCGATAATTTCGATGACCCTTAAACATCCAATTGAAAAACTTCCTACCCTCTTATGGTATGGATAGATCCTTTCGCCTGAAAAGCTAAAAGAACAGAAACTTTAACTTAGGGTAGGTGCTCTTAAATGCTTGCTCTTTTCAAATATCTTTTTCCCACTTCTTTTCAAAGAATATTTTCAAAAAAGACTACGCTTATTTATAAGTTAAAGTTCTTATTCAAATTTCTATTCACACTCCGCTTTTCAAACAATTCAAACATTTTGAAAACAAAGTGAGCTAAGCAATTAAGAGCCCATGGATAACCATGGATGCAAAGGGTGCCTTAAACCTTCCCTTTGTATAACTTATCCCACTAACTCAAAATCTTTTTTAAAAAGGTCTTTTCATGTTCTTTTAGCCTTTCCTAAAATTGGATAAAATAAAAGTCGGTGGCGACTCTTGCTATCCGCAACATTTCGATAAAAAGTCAGTTCACCGTATTACAGGCGGACTCCATATCTTCCCTCGGGGAAACCACGTGCGGTCCAATCAGAATTTAAAGAGTAACTACTCTTTGTGACCAACATCCTCTATATAAACCTAAGTGTTTTACTTATTTCCTTATTATCTTTCCATATTCTTATCAGAGTTTCTTCTTTTCTTCTTATACTTCCCTGAAAAAGTTTAAAAGTTTTCTTATCGTACTCTTTCGCTTACAATGATGCCTTTAACTTACAACAACATCAGATCTTCTATAAAAAAGGAGTTTAAACTTTCTGCAGAGGAGTTCGATGAGAACAATATCAACATTGATGCATTATTTGCTACCCAACAACTACAGGTTTACCAGAGAATCCTGGAAGGGCCTGTCTATCCAAACATGCTGACAGACTTCTGGATGTTTGCGTCCCTCCGGATGGAATCAGAAGGAAGGACCACCATCGTGTCTCGTGTTCGAAGAGTCCCCATTACCATTTCTCCTTCGTCCATCTCTGAACTGCTGAGATGTGAAAACTCTGGAGAAGTCTTTCCTGATAACTCCTTTACCATGACTACCTCTTCTGTTCTGAGGGCCCTCATGGTTAATGATCCTTTTAGTGCCAAAATCATCAGGATTTGGCATCAACTTCTAGTGGGAAACTTTCGTCAACAAAATATTGACCAGGAAAGCATCATGGTTGAGGATTTGGAGTTCCTCCTTTGTGCCCTCAGGGGAAGGAAAATCAACTTTCCTTTGATGATCTTGAAGCATCTTGTTGAAGCTGTTGCTATCGTTGCTTCACGTCAAGGCCTAGCAACTTGTCTTCCTTATGGAAGGTTGTTGTCCCGTATGTTCGTTAAGCAGGGACTAGTGAAAAGGATGCGTACAGAAGGATCCTTATCTCTTTTTGAGGCGGAAAGCTTGCCCCTGTTGTCCTTGGATGGTTTGGAGCAACGGATCAACTGAAAGGCGCATTGTTGGAGGCGTTGTTGGCTTGGGTTTTATTGTCTACAATTTTAACTGTTTATTTTGATGATATCTAACATGCCCCATTTTGTACTTCTGGTTTGCATGCAACCGCAACCTCCTTGATTAAATGTACTCTTGGCCATTAATCTTAATGAAATATATTTTGACATTGTTCTGTCTTCTTAGTTTCTCTATTACATATCTTGCTTATGTAAAAAGCCATTTTGGCACTTGCTCCACCATTTTGGCCAGCGAAGCACATTCTCAATGTCTACGTTTTTGCAATTTTTACCTCGTGCATGATTGGCTTGTATCTTTTCAGATACTTCCCATTCACTCTTAAAATCTTGCGATCTTCTGCCAATTCTTCTATCTCATACGCATTATTCGAAAATACTTTTAAGATTCGAAAAGGTCCCTCCCAATGTGGAGACCATTTACCTAAAGCCTGATTCTTTCGATCTATAGGCAAAATAACTTTCCAAACTAAGTCATTGTTAATAAACGTTTTACCTTTCACCTTTTTATTGTATGCTCTTGACACCCTTTCCGTTTGTCTCTTTATCATTTCCAATGCTCGAAGTCTATCTTCATCCAGATCAACTAACTCATTCATCATCATTTCCCAATATACATTTGGAGGAATTTCTGCTTGTTTCTGAATCCGGACTAATTGTACGTATATTTCGACTGGGAGTACTGCATCGTGTCCGAACGTCAACTTAAAAGGTGTAGTATTAGTTGCTTCCTTTGGTGATGTTCGACAAGCCCAGAGTGCCTGGTCCAAAGTTTTATGCCAATTCTTAGGTTTCTTCCCTACATGCTTCTTTATGAGACCAATTATTACTTTATTGGCTGCTTCAACTTGCCCATTTGCTTGAGCATAATAAGGTGTAGAAGTAAATAACTTGAACCCCGTCTCTTTCGCAAATTCTTGTTAGAACAAGATTTGTTCTGATCAATATTCTTAGTTTTGATGATAACAATGTATATGAATTTTGTATGAGATAATGTGGAACTCTAATACTATGCAATTTCCATTTCAGGAATTATATAAAGAGTATGCACAAAATCAGCGCAAGAAGCACTGACTCAGAAGGTTCAACATGCGACATCAGAACATGGTCTGGCAAGACATCAGAAGATGGTCAAGCAGAATCAGAACATGGTCTATGGAAGCATCATAAGGACTTGAGATCAGAAGCAGAAACACTGAAGTTCTCATGGTATCACGCTCAGAAGCACTTCAAGGTCAGAAGACAAGAAGATGCTCTGCACCAAGCTGTTTGACTCTGATTATATTCAAATGTTGTTCACACAAACATCAGATCAGAAGCAAGTACTAGCTGGCAGGCTACGCTGACTGACAAAAGAAACGTTGAAAGCTATTAAAGGCAACGTCAGTAGACACAGCGAAAGAAAGGCTCGAGGTAGTTGACAAAAGAGTGAAACATTAAATTCAATGTTATACAGATTATGCAAAGCATTAAATGCTCCCAACGGTCATCTTCTCAAACGCCTATAAATATGAAGTTCTGATGAGAAGCTAAGTTACGAATTCTGAATACAAGACTTTGTGCAAAAACGCTGAAACGCTGTTCAAATCAAAAGCTCTCAAACTTCATCAAACTCACTACATTACTGTTGTAATATATTAGTGAAATTAAGCTTAAACTTAAGAGAAAATCACAGTTGTGATAATAGCTTTATTAGAAGCATTGTAACTCTTAGAATTTGTTTACATTAAGTTGTAAGAACTAGAGTGATCAGGTTGTTGATCAGAATACTCTAAAAAGTCTTAGAGGGTATCTAAGCAGATTGTTCCTAGAGTGATCAGGTTGTGATCAGTATACTCTAGAAGACTTAGAAGTTGTCTAAGTGGAAAACCATTGTAATCTTGTGTGATTAGTGGATTAAATCCTCATGTAAGGTAAATCACTCCAAGGGGGTGGACTGGAGTAGTTTAGTTAACAACGAACCAGGATAAAAATCATTGTGCAAATAGTTTTTATATTATAAGTTTTAAAGCTACACTTATTCAAACCCCCCCTTTCTAAGTGTTTTTCTATCCTTCAATTGGCATCAGAGCGCCGGTTCTAAGGTGCAAGCACTTAACCGTGTTTAGAAAAGATTCAGGAAGAGAAAAACGCTTCAGTAAAAGATGGCTGGTGAAGATCCAACAAATACATCTACACCTGGCTCTGCTGAGCAATACAATGGAAATGGTAACAATGGTTATACTAGACCACCAGTATTTGATGGTGAAAACTTTGAATACTGGAAAGATAAACTTGAAAGTTACTTCCTTGGTCTAGATGGTGACTTATGGGATCTTCTGATGGATGGTTACAAACATCCAGTGAAAGCTACTGGCGTAAGGCTTACAAGACAAGAAATGAATGATGATCAAAAGAAGCAATTCAAAAATCATCATAAATGTAGGACTGTTTTGCTGAATGCTATCTCTCATGCTGAGTATGAGAAGATATCTAACAGGGAAACTGCCTATGATATATATGAGTCATTGAAGATGACCCATGATGGAAATGCTCAAGTCAAGGAGACCAAAGATCTTGCTCTAATCCAGAAATATGAATCCTTCAAGATGGAGGACGATGAAAACATTGAGAAGATGTTCTCAAGATTTCAAACGCTAACTGCTGGATTAAGATTTCTGGACAAAGGCTACACCAAGGTTGATCATGTAAAGAAGATCATCAGAAGCTTGCCCAGAAGATGGGGTCCAATGGTGACTGTATTCAAGATTGCAAAGAATCTGAATGAGGTTTCTTTGGAAGAGCTAATCAGTGCCTTGAGAAGCCATGAGATAGAGCTGGATGCAAATGAGCCTCAGAAGAAAGGTAAGTCTATTGCATTAAAATCTAATTTTAAAAAATGCACTAAAGCTTTTCAGGATGAAGAAGTAGATTCTGAAGAATCATAATCAGAAGAAGAAGATGAACTGTCCATGATCTCCAGAAGGGTAAATCATCTCTGGAACAGCAAGCAAAGGAAGTTCAAGAGCTTCAGAAGTTCAAAGAAGCCTGAAAGAGGAGAATCTTCTGGAGGCAGAAGATCTGACAAGAAGAAGGTCATCTGCTATGAGTGCAATGAGCCTGGACACTTCAAGAATGAATGTCCAAAACTTCAGAAGGAGAATCCCAAGAAGAAGTTTCATAAGAAGAAAGGTCTTATGGCAACATGGGATGATTCTGAATCAGAATCAGACTCTGAAGGAGAGCAAGCAAATCTTGCACTGATGGCCACAGTGGATGATGGATCAGAATCTACATCAGAATCAGATTCTGAAGAGGTATTTTCTGAACTATCTAGAGAAGAGTTAGTTTCCAGTTTAACTGAACTTCTAGAACTCAAGGCTCATCTTAGTATCAAATACAAAAAGCTGAAAAAGCAATTTGAATTTGAAACTAAGAAGCTGGAAGTGGAAAATTCTGAACTAAAGGAAAAAGTTTTAAAATTATCCAAAGATATTGGATCTCCTTCTGAATCAGAAAAATCCATTCCTAGTCTCAATCATATTCTGAAAGAATATGACTCGAGCTTCAGAAAGTTCCTATCTAGAAGTATTGGCAGAAGTCATCTTGCTTCTATGATATATGGTGTTTCTGGAAACAAAAGGTTTGGTTTTGGCTATGAGGGTGATATCTCACATAAATTTGAACCTGTTGATGAGTTGAAAATCACATACAAGCCATTGTATGATCAGTTCAAATATGGCCACTCATATGATATTAGGCTCACTTCACATGCCAAAAGCTTTAACACTACACACACCAAGAAGCAAGTGACACAACCTAAAAAATATCATGCTGCCAAACCTAAAGAATATCATGCTGTTCCTCCTGTTACTTATAATGCTAAACCCAAGTTCAATCAGAACTTGAGGAAAACTAACAAGAAAGGACCCAAGAAATTGTGGGTACCTAAGGAGAAGATAATTTCTGTTGCAGATATCCTTAGCAGCAAAGAAGATAAATCACAAAATGTCATGGTACTTGGACTCTGGGTGCTCGCGACACATGACGGGAAGAAGGTCTATGTTCCAAGACCTGGTGTTTAAGTCTGGTGGAGAAGTCAAGTTTGGAGGAGATCAGAAGGGCAAGATTATTGGCTCTGGAACCATAAGTATTGGTAACTCTCCTTCCATAACTAATGTACTTCTTGTAGAAGGATTAGCGCATAGCTTATTGTTCATAAGTCAATTAAGTGATAATGGTTATGACATAATCTTCGATCAAAAGTCTTGCAAGGCTGTAAGTCAGAAGGATGGCTCAATCCTATTTACAGGCAAGAGAAAGAACAACATTTATAAGATTGATCTTTCAGATCTTGAGAAGCAGAAGGTGACTTGCCTTATCTCTGTTTCTGAAGAGCAATGGGTCTGGCACAGAAGATTAGGACATGCTAGTTTGAGAAAGATTTCTCAGATTAACAAACTAAATCTGGTCAGAGGACTCCCAAATCTGAAATACAAATCAGATGCTCTTTGTGAATCATGTTAGAAGGGCAAGTTCTCCAGACCTGCATTCAAATCTAAGAATGTTGTCTCTTCCTCAAGGCCGTTAGAACTTCTGCACATTGATCTGTTTGGACCAGTCAAAACAGCATCTGTCAGAGGGAAGAAATATGGATTAGTCATCGTAGATGATTATAGCCGCTGGACATGGGTAAAGTTCTTAAAACACAAGGATGAGTCTCATTCAGTGTTCTTTGAATTCTGCACTCAGATCCAATCTGAGAAGGAGTGCAAAATCATAAAGGTCAGAAGTGATCATGGTGGCGAATTTGAGAACAGATTCTTTGAGGAGTTCTTCAAAGAAAATGGTATTGCCCATGATTTCTCTTGCCCTAGAACTCCACAGCAAAATGGAGTTGTAGAGCGAAAGAATAGGACTCTACAAGAAATGGCCAGAACCATGATCAATGAGACTAATATGGCTAAGCACTTTTGGGCAGAAGCAATAAACATTGCATGTTATATTCAGAATAGAATCTCTATAAGACCTATTATAAATAAGACTCCTTATGAATTGTGGAAGAACAGAAAGCCCAACATTTCATATTTTCATCCTTTTGGATGTGTGTGTTTTATTCTGGATACTAAAGATCATCTTGGTAAGTTTGATTCTAAGGCACAAAAATGTTTCCTTCTTGGATATTCTGAACGCTCTAAAGGCTACAGAGTATACAATACTGAAACATTGGTTGTAGAAGAATCAATCAATATCAGATTTGATGATAAGCTTGGTCTTGAAAAGCCAAAGCAGTTTGAGAATTTTGCAGATATAGATATTGATATATCAGAAGCTGTAGAACCAAGAAGCAAAGTTTCAGAAGCTGAAAATCTCAGAAGCAAAGAATCAGAAGATCAAGTTGCTGCATCTTTAGAGAATCTCAGAATTTCTGAAGAGCCAACAGTCAGAAGATCTTCTAGACTCATCTCAGCTCACTCAGAAGATGTGATCCTTGGAAAGAAAGATGATCCTATCAGAACTAGATCATTTCTAAAGAATAACAATCAGATGCAGTGATCAGAATCAGAAGATGAAAAGTTCTATTTAGTACAACACAGTTGTACTCAAGTATATTCTGATGATGAACACGTGTCTGTATGGTTGGTAAAAGCGTGAGAGAATCTGATGGGACACCGCCCTAGGTAACTGTGTTAAATCATTTCATTTACCACGATCTCTCACCTAACGTCACTCATCATTTAATGCAATTGATTTCATTTGATTCTGTAACTGTTCATTCTCAAAATTTTATTGCATTCATTTTCAAATCCGTCTCTATAAATACATTTCAAATCATAACGTTTATCTTTTTCGCTCCCATTCTATCTTTCTTCTTGCATGGATTTTTGCAACCTTTTTGGTCTTTTCTCAAACCTTAAGCGCAAACCCAGAAATTGTTCTTGCAATCTCAACACTGTTTCAATGGCTGCTTCATCGTCTCACAATGTTGGCTCATCTGTCCCTCTTCATCTTCGTGAAGAAGATCAGCAGATTATTTCGGTTATCGCCTGCTCTATTCCCAAAAAGGAGTTGGAAGTTATCTGTGAACTCATGGTAGACTTTGATAGTCTCGAAGAACACGATTTTCGCCTTAAAGAAGATATCATTTTTCAAGGATGGACCTCTTTATTTGCTGAGTTCTGTGGACCGGTTTACCCAGATCTTGTAAAGGAATTTTGGGTGCATGCTGTTGTTGCTCCTAAATCTATTCTATCCTTTGTCCATGGGAAGTTTGTGGTTGTTACTGAAAACATCCTAAGAATGATGTTCGATCTAAGAAACCCTGAGGGTGCTTATAAAATTGATCAAAGGGCTGACTGGGAAGAGGTTTTATCTACTATCTATACAGATGTAAGCAAAACAAGTCGTGTCAAGGACATGAGGGACCTCTACAAAATCTGGATCAAGATTCTTCTGGGGTGTTTCTATCACAGGAAAGGAACACATGCTGCAGATTTTGTCAACAATGAGCAGAAATACATTCTGTATTGCATTGCCACTAAGAAGAAGGTTGATGTTATCTACATAATCTTCAACCACATGTGGAATGCTGTGAGGGATTCCAGAAATGCCTTCAGAATAAAGAAGTGTACTATTATTCCTTTTGGAAGAATCATTACAAACCTTCTGGTTCATTCCAAGATTGTTGAGAACTTGGAAGCTGAAGGTACCATCAAAGATCTGGTTGTTAATATTGGAAGTTGCTTGAATGCTCTCACTTTGAGAAAGATGAGTATTATTGATGCTATCATCAAAACCCCTCAACCTCTTCTTGGAGCAAGAAGCAGAAGAGATCCTATTCTTGCTGACTTTGAACCCTTCTTCAAAAGTGAGATGCCAGAAGTCAGAACTAGATATCTGAATTCTCTCAAGGAAGAAAAAGAAGAAAAAGAAAAAGTAAAAGGTGCTCCTGCTAAAGGAGGTCGCAAGAAAGCTTCCACCTCCAAGCCTGCTGCATCAGAAGATGTTTCAGAAGCTGCTCCTGAAGCAGCTGTGAAGAAGGCAAGAAGGACTAAGAGAAAATTTGATCATCCTTCTGATAACCAGGAGAAGGTAGTCCAGAGTGTAGCTGTTGCTACTACTGTTGAGAAAGCCGTTCAAGAAGAAGTTGTTGCTGAAGGAGTTCAGGTTACTTCAGTTGCAAATGAGAAGAGTAAGAAGGAGACTGCTGAGAAGAAGAAGAAGAGAAAGCCCTCTAATAACAATGAGAAAACTGTTAAAGCTGTTGAGAAGAAGAAGGCAAGAAAAAGAAAATTGATAATTGATGCCTCAGATGTAGATGAGGATGTTCAAGAAGCTGTGAATCAGCAAGCAGAAGCTGTGAATTAGCAGGAAGAAATCTCTCAAGAACCAACAACTCAAGTATTTGAAGGTCAGAAGGTTGTTGCTAGTGAGAAGGAGACTCTGGAATCTGTCAGAAGAAGAGAAATTTCTCTTGGGAAGGCAAAGGTTGTGGAAGAGCAGAAGAGTAAGAAGCAGAGGAAGCTTGAAGCTGTGTTTGAAGCAGTTCAGAAGGTATCCAAAGATATTCATCTCTCTGAACCTGATTCTGTTCCTGCTTTACGTTCAGAATTTGCACCAATAACTGTTGCTCAAACCCCTGAACCAGTAAATCAACCAGAAAAAGCCCCATCAGAATCACCCATAAACATTCATGTTCTCACACCTCCTTCCTTTTCTGTAACCAAAACTCTTACTCCTCCTCCCTCAACCATCACAAATGTTCCCATTCCTTCATCTCCACCCACAACCAACCTTGCTTCTGACCAGGCCCTTGAAAACCATGTCCTTGATATACCACCCCTACAAACTCTCTTTCCACCTCACACAAATATATTCACTTCTCAACCCCCACCTCATGCAAACTATGAACCCATTCCTTCCACCTCTCAAAACAACCCCTCTGTATCAGATATTCCAGATTCTGCATCACACGAGCAATTGCTCCGTGACTGCAATTACACTCCCAAGCCTCGTCCTGAAGCTGAAATGGTAGTGTTAGATTCTGAGAATGAAGCAGAATCATCTTTTCGGTAGGATAGAGAGCCTCAACCCTATTATGTCCCAAACCCAGATTCCCCCATAACCAAAATAAAATCCCGCCGAGCATACCCTATTGGTGTAATTTATGAAATGGTAAAGAGGAACCTCAAAAGAGTCTTTGATACTCTCAGAATAGTTGAACATGCTGGCTTAAATGACGTTGCTATGCGAAAATTCTAGAGAATCTTCCGAAGAAAAGCAGATGCTTATTTTGAAGAACTTCAGGAAATTTGTGTAGAACTTGCACCATGCCCTTGTGGAATTCTGAGGAATTATGAAGACTTTTAGTTCAGTCGTCTCGGAGGGAGATATATTTTTGAAGAGAAGGAATTCACTAACGAGCTTGTAGAAGCAAGGATTGCTGCGGCAATGGAAGCTAATCCGTGCAGGGATAGTGTGGTCTGGAGACCTAAGTATCCAGTTCTGACTGGAGACTTCAAATCTCTGTTTGACTTTCTGAGGGAGAATCCTTCTGAGGAAGACCCTGATATAGTCATCCCAGAAGCTGCTGATCCTCCAGAAGTTGAAGGTCCTTCTGCTCCAAGGAATCTTGCTGCCATTCTTCAAGCTCTTGAGAATGGAGATTCTGATCTTCGTGCTGCAGAATATGAAGGAGATGCTTCTGTGGAAGAAGCTGATGCTGAAGATCATCCTGCTGGGACTGTTCCTGTTGAGGAAAATCAAGGTGATGATCTGACTATGGAAGCTGCGGTTCAGAATGCTGTCCCTCTGAACAGAAGTTGTGAAGCTTCTTCTGGTGAACCCTCTCTTCTGGTGAAGACTCTAGAGGTTATTCAGAAGAACCAAGCTGAGCTATCTTCTCGCATGGACGCGCAAGATACTACCAATGCTGAGTTCCGCACTTTCATGGAAAGGCAGACTGAGAGCAATGCTGGGATTCATGACATGCTGGCCAAGATTATGTCTAAGCTAGAGTCTGTTAGAACAAGATTTGTTCTGATCAATATTCTTAGTTTTGATGATAACAAGGATATGAATTTTGTGTGAGATAATGTGGTAATCTAATACATTGCAATTTCCCTTTCAGGAAATATATAAAGAGTATGCACAAATCAGCGCTCAGAAGCTTTGTCTCAAAAGGTTCAGCATGCAACATCAGAACATGGTCTGGCAAGACATCAGAAGATGGTCAAGGCAGAATCAGAACATGGGTCTATGGAAGCATCAGAAGAACTTGAGATCAGAAGCAGAAGCACTGAAGTTCTCATGGTATCACGCTCAGAAGCACTTCAAGGTCAGAAGACAAGAAGATGCTATGCACCAAGCTGTTTGACTCTGATGATATTCAAATATTTTATTCAAACATCAGATCAGAAGAAAGTACAGGTGGCAGGCTACGCTGACTGACAAAAGGAACGTTGGAAGCTATTAAAGGCAACGTCAGTAGACACAGCGTGAACAAGGCTCGAGGTAGTTGACAAAAGCGTGAAACATTAAATGCAATGCTGTACGGAATACGCAAAGCATTAAATGCGCCCAACGGTCATCTTCTCAAACGCCTATAAATATGAAGTTCTGATGAGAAGCAAGGTTAACAACTCTGAACCAAATTCTGTGAATATTAACTTGCTGAAACGCTGTTCAAACTCAAAGCTCAGAAACTTCATCTTCATCAAAGCTCACTACATTGCTGTTGTAATATATTAGTGAGATTAAGCTTAAACGTTAAGAGAAATATCACTGTTGTGATTATAGCTTTTCAGAAGCATTTGTAATACTCTTAGAATTGATTACATTAATTTGTAAGTAACTAGAGTGATCAAGTGTTGATCAGGATACTCTAGGAAGTCTTAGCTTGTGTCTAAGCAGTTGTAATTAGAGTGATCACGTGGTGGTCAGGATACTCTAAGAAAGTCTTAGCTTGTGTCTAAGCATTTGTTCCTGGAGTGATCAGGTTGTGATCAGGATACTCTAGAAGACTTAGTCGCGGACTAAGTGGAAAACCATTGTAATCTGTTGCGATTAGTGGATTAAATCCTCAGGTGAGGTAAATCACTCCGTGGGGGTGGACTGGAGTAGTTTAGTTAACAACGAACCAGGATAAAAATAACTGTGCAATTTATTTTTATCGTTCAAGTTTTTAAGACTACACTTATTCAAACCCCCCCTTTCTAAGTGTTTTTCTATCCTTCAATTGGCATCAGAGCGCCGGTTCTAAGGTGCAAGCACTTAACCGTGTTTAGAAAAGATTCAGGAAGAGAAAAACGCTTCAGTAAAAGATGGCTGGTGAATCTCAATCAAATCCAACTGCATCTACATCTGGCTCTGCTGAGCAATACAATGGTAACAATGGTTATACTAGACCACCAATATTCGATGGTGAAAACTTTGAATATTGGAAAGATAAACTGGAAAGTTACTTTCTTGGTCTGGATGCTGATCTATGGGATCTTCTGTTGGATGGTTACAAACATCCTGTTAAAGCTACTGGTGTAAGGCTCACGAGAAGCGAAATGAATGATGATCAAAAGAAAGATTTCAAGAATCATCACAAATGCAGGACTATTTTGCTGAATGCTATCTCTCATGCTGAGTATGAGAAGATATCTAACAGGGAAACGGCCCATGACATATATGAGTCCTTGAAGATGACTCATTAAGGAAATGCTCAAGTCAAGGAGACTAAAGCTCTTGCTCTAATCCAGAAGTATGAAGCCTTCAAGATGGAGGATGATGAAGATATTGAGAAGATGTTCTCAAGATTTCAAACTCTAACTGCTGGATTGAGAGTTCTGGATAAAGGCTACACCAAGGCTGATCATGTAAAGAAGATTATCAGAAGCTTACCCAGAAGATGGGGTCCAATGGTGACTGCATTCAAGATTGCCAAGAATCTGAATGAAGTTTCTTTGGAAGAGCTTATCAGTGCCTTGAGAAGCCATGAAATTGAGCTGGACGCAAACGAGCCTCAGAAGAAAGGTAAGTCTATTGCATTAAAATCTAATATTAAAAAATGCACTAACGCTTTTCAGGCTAGAGAAGAAGATGAACTGTCCATGATCTCCAGAAGGGTGAACCAACTCTGGAAGAGCAAGCAAAGGAAGTTCAGAGGCTTCAGAAGTTCAAAGAGATTTGAACGTGGAGAATCTTCTGGTGACAGAAGATCTGACAAGAAGAAGGCTGTCTGCTATGAGTGCAATGAGCCTGGACATTACAAGAATGAGTGTCCGAAACTTCAGAAGGAGAATCCCAAGAAGAAGTTTCATAAGAAGAAAGGTCTTATGGCAACATGGGATGATTCTGAATCAGAATCAGGATCAGACTCTGAAGGAGAGCAGGCAAACTTTGCGCTGATGGCGACAGAAGATGATGAATTAGAATCTACATCAGAATCAGATTCTGAAGAGGTATTTTCTGAACTATCTAGAGAAGAGTTAGTTTCCAGTCTAACAGAGCTTCTTGAATTAAAAGCTCATCTTAGTATCAAATACAAAAAGCTGAAAAAGCAATTTGAATTTGAAACTAAGAAGCTTGAGTTGGAAAATTCTGAATTAAAAGAAAAAGTTTTAAAATTATCCAATAATGTTGGATCTCCTTCTGATTCAGAAAAATCCACTCCCAGTCTGAATCATATTCTGAAAGAATATGATTTAAGTTTCAGGAAGTTCTTATCTAGAAGTATTGGCAGAAGTCAGCTAGCTTCTATGATATATGTTGTGTCTGGGAACAAGAGAGTTGGCATTGGTTATGAGGGTAAAATCCCATACAAGCTTGAATCTGTGGATGATATGAAAATATCATACAAGCCTCTGTATAACCAATTTAAATTTGGCCACTCCCATGATATTAAGCACACATCACATGCACAAAGTTTTCACATAACACACACCAAGAAGCATGTGACACAACCTAAGAAATATCATGGAACTCAGAATAAGGAATATCATGCTGTTCCTCCTGTTAAATATTTTGCTAAATCCAAGTTCAATCAGAACTTGAGGAGAACTAACAAGAAAGGACCCAAGAAATTGTGGGTACCTAAGGAAAAGATTATTCCTATTGCAGATATCCTTGGCTGCAAAGAAGGAAAAGCACAACACGTCATGGTACCTGGACTCTGGGTGCTCGCGACACATGACGGGAAGAAGGTCTACATTCCAAGACCTGGTGCTTAAACCAGGTGGAGAAGTCAAGTTTGGAGGAGATCAGAAGGGCAAAATCATTGGCTCTGGAACCATAAGTCTTGGTAACTCTCCTTCCATAACTAATGTACTTCTTGTAGAAGGATTAGCGCATAACTTATTGTCCATAAGTCAATTAAGTGACAATGGTTATGATATAATCTTCAATCAAAAGTCTTGCAAGGCTGCAAGTCAGAAGGATGGCTCAATCCTATTTACAGGCAAGAGGAAGAACAACATTTATAAGATTGATCTTTCTGATCTTGAGAAGCAGAAGGTGACTTGTCTTATGTCTGTTTCCGAGGAGCAATGGGTCTGGCACAGAAGATTAGGTCATGCTAGTTTGAGAAAGATTTCTCAGATTAACAAACTAAATCTAGTTAGAGGACTCCCAAATCTGAAATACAAATCAGATGCTCTTTGTGAAGCATGTCAGAAGGGCAAGTTCTCCAGACCTGCATTCAAGTCTAAGAATGTTGTTTCTACCTCAAGGCCGTTAGAACTCTTGCACATTGATCTGTTTGGCCCAGTCAAAATAGCATCTGTCAGAGGAAAGAAATATGGATTAGTCATCGTTGATGATTATAGCCGCTGGACATGGGTAAAGTTCTTGAAACACAAGGATGAGTCTCATTCAGTGTTCTTTGATTTCTGCACTCAGATTCAATCTGAGAAAGAGTGTAAAATCATAAAGGTCAGAAGTGATCATGGTGGTGAATTTGAGAACAAATTCTTTGAGGAGTTCTTCAAAGAAAATGGTATTGCCCATGATTTCTCTTGTCCCAGAACTCCACAGCAAAATGGAGTTGTAGAGCGAAAGAATAGGACTCTACAAGAAATGGCCAGAACCATGATCAATGAAACCAATATGGCTAAGCTTTTCTGGGCAGAAGTAATAAACACTGCGTGTTATATTCATAATAGAATCTCTATCAAACCTATTCTAAATAAGACTCCTTATGAATTGTGGAAGAACAGAAAGCCCAACATTTCATATTTCCATCCTTTTGGATGTGTATGTTTTATTCTGAATACTAAAGATCATCTTGGTAAGTTTGATTCCAAAGCACAAAAATGTTTCCTTCTTGGATATTCTGAACGCTCTAAAGGCTACAGAGTATACAATACTGAAACATTGATTGTAGAAGAATCAATCAATATCAGGTTTGATGATAAGCTTGGTCTTGAAAAACCAAAGCAGTTTGAGAATTTTGCAGATTTTGATATTGATATATCAGAAGCAGTAGAACCAAGAAGCAAAGCTGCAGAAGCTGGCAGTCTCAGAAGTACTGAATCAGAAGATCAAGTTGCTGCATCTTTAGAGAATCTTAGGATTTATGAAGAACCAACTATCAGAAGATCACCTAGACTTGCCTCAGCTCATTCAGAAGATGTGATCCTTGGAAAGAAAGATGATCCCATCAGAACAAGGGCATTCCTTAAGAACAATGCAGAATGTCAATTAGATCTTGTTTCTTTGATCGAGCCAACTTCTGTTGATCAAGCTCTAGAAGATCCAGACTGGATAATTGCCATGCAAGAAGAACTAAATCAGTTTACAAGGAATGATGTATGGGACTTGGTTCCTAGACCAAAAGGATTTAACATCATCGTTACTAAGTGGGTTTTCAGAAACAAGCTAAGTGAGAAAGGTGAAGTGGTAAGAAACAAAGCCAGACTGGTTGCTCAGGGTTATAGTCAGCAAGAAGGGATTGATTATACAGAAACCTTTGCACCAGTGGCCAGGTTAGAATCTATTCGTCTATTAATTTCTTTTGCCACTCAACACAACATCACTCTTTATCAGATGGATGTCAAGAGTGCCTTCTTAAATGGTTATATAGATGAAGAAGTTTATGTTCACCAACCTCCTGGTTTTGAAGACTCCATGTCTCCAAATCATGTTTTCAAATTAAAGAAATCATTATAAGGATTGAAACAAGCTCCCAGAGCTTAGTATGAACGTTTGAGTTCTTTCCTTCTGGAAAATGATTTCACTAGAGGAAAAGTGGACACTACTCTCTTTTGTAAAACATTTAAAAAGGATATTTTAATTTGTCAAATATATGTTGATGATATTATCTTTGGAACATCTAATGCTACACTTGGAAAGGAGTTTGCTGAGTCTATGCAGGCTGAATTTGAAATGAGCATGATGGGAGAACTCAAGTATTTCCTTGGGATTCAAATCAACCAAACTTCCGATGGAACCTATGTTCATCAAACGAAGTATGTGAAAGAACTTCTGAAGAAGTTTAATCTTTCTGAAAGCAAAGAAGCCAAAACTCCTATGCATCCAACATGTGTACTGGGTAAGGATGAGGTAAGTAAGAAGGTAGATCAGAAGTTGTACAGAGGTATGATTGGATCTCTTCTATATCTAACTGCTTCTAGACCTGACATTCTCTTTAGTGTTTGTTTGTGTGCTCGATTCCAATCAGATCCAAGAGAATCTCATTTAACAGCGGTTAAGAGAATTCTAAGGTATCTGAAAGGTACTACTAATGTTGGTTTAGTTTACAGAAGATCTAAAGATTACAACTTAGTAGGATTCTGTGATGCTGACTATGTTGGAGATAGAATAGAAAGAAAGAGCACTTCTGGAAGTTGTCAATTTCTTGGAAGTCATCTGATCTCATGGTACAGCAAGAAGCAAGCTACTATTGCCCTCTCAACAACAGAAGCAGAATATGTTGCTGCTGCTGGTTGTAGCACACAAATGCTCTGGATGAGAAGTCAGCTGGAAGATTATCAGATATATGAGAGTAACATTCCTATTTTCTGTGATAATACTTCTGCTATATGTTTATCTAAGAATCCTATTTTACATTCAAAAGCTAAACATATTGAGATTAAACATCATTTCATAAGGGACTATGTTCAGAAGGATGTTATATCTTTAAACTTTGTGGATACAGACCATCAATGGGCTGATATCTTTACAAAACCCCTTGCTGAAGATAGGTTTAAGTTCATTCTGAAGAATATCAGTATGGATTTATGCCCAGAATGAGAAGATGAGAAGATCTTATGTATGAGTATCTTCTGAAATGAAATTGGATTTTTTTTTTAAGAAGTTCTGATTGAAATCAATTAGAAATTGTGATTCAGTTATTACTAACGTTTCATTGTCTAAGTTGATTCAGAATCTCTTTAAAAGCAAAACAGTTGTAACTGGCTATCCAGATGGTAAACACGTGTTCACTATTTCTGGACAAGCGTGCGTGCAATTGAGGGGACGTCTACTTAGGTAACTGTGCCAATCTCGTCTTTTGTCATTATTATCTCTCCTCACGTCATGTTACATTAAATGCCATTCATCATTTCTTTTATTGTCTTTTACGTTTTTTTTTATATCCGTCAAACGTTTTCCTTCCCTAGAACGTTTTCCTTCCCCACATTCCCTCTATTTATTTCTCTATTTCTTTGCATTCTTCAATCAATCTTTGCGCTCCCTTTCTCTTTCTCTCACCTTTCTATGAATATCTTTTGCGAAAACCCTAGTTCATTCTTCATCGATCTAGCATTCATCATGAATCCTTCGCCTAGTTCCCTTCATCAAAACTTTAAACCTGTTGAAGAAACTAAGTCTCAAAAGTGGATGATCTATTTGAATAGAACGGATGGAAGGTTTAATTGGTTACAGGATGAGAAACATCTCTTGGGATGGCATTCCAAGTTTTTCTCAAGTCAGATATCTTCTTTGATGCTGTTATCCACATTTGTCCAAAGGAAGAAGACTTTCTTGAGATATTGGATGAAGTTAGGTTCCAATAAGGACTTAACTTCTATGTTAAGGGAAAGCCCATCTGAGAATACGCTCTCTCCTGGTGAACTGTTCTCAGTTCCTCTTTTGTATTCATTTACTTCTTTCTCTGGGAGCTGCTCAGGCATGCAGAGTTTCAAGATTTGATGACCAAGCAAGAGCAAGAACAACGCTGGGATTCATGATATGCTGCTTTAGATTAGGACTAGGCTAGGGTTGTAGTCCTTAAGTCTTTGTAGTTTTCTTTCCTTGTTGCATCTGTTTTCCTGCATTCCTCTTTTGTAATCCTTCTTGTTGAAATCAATGAAAAGTTATTTATGTTTCTTTCCTTTTGTCTCTTGCTTTACATCTGAATCTTTTATGTTTTTTGATGTTATGACAAAAAGGGGGAGAAAATATATGATAAATGATCTGATTAATATTATCAGTTACCGAGTAAAAAGGCTCCACATTTACTAACAGAACTTACAAAGTTCTATGTTTTTAAGTTGTGTTGTTGCAGGAATCAAAGATTCAAGATCAACGCAAGAAGGAAGAATGATCAGAAAAAGCTCTTGGATTCCTGAAGCAAGCTGAGTGCTAGGAAGCTTCAGAATCAGAAGCAAGAAGGAAGAATGATCAGAAATAACTCTTGGATTCTTGAAGCAAACTGAGTGCTAGAAAGCTTCAGAATCAGAAGCAAGAAAGAAAAATGATCAAAAATTCTGATAATAGAATATGATCAAAATCATTGTCTATTTGCTCTGATACATTGTCTATTGGATCTGATATATTCTATATGGCTTATATGGCTCTGATACATATTTTGTGTTCTGATACACATTTTATGTTCTAACTCATTCATGCTGACTTTTGTCGTTTAGTTTTGTTCTGTAACATTTCAGGATGTAGAGATGCTCTGATGATTCTCTGGTACATTCAACAATGTTCTGATACAATCTAGCAAGAAGTGATGTAAGAAGAAATTCAAAGCTCTGAAGCTATCCGAGGGAAGCAGAAATCAGAAGCTGTGAATGTTCTAAAGATCCAGAAAACTCAAGTTCTGAAGTTGTCCTAAATGGAAGCAGGAATCAGAAGCTGTGAATCTTCTGAAGATCAAAGAAATTCAAGTTCTGAAGCTGTCCTAAATGGAAGCAGGAATCAGAAGCTGTGAGTGTTCTAGGGATCTAAAGAAATTCAAGTTCTGAAGCTGTCCAATGGAAGCAGAAGTCAGAAGCTATGAATTATCAGAAGACAAAAGCTTATGTGATCGTCTCTACCGAAATGATCAGGGAAGTCTTTTATTATTAAAGTTCTTCGAGTATTTATTTCAGGGGGAGATTATTCATCTCAGGGGGAGATTGTTAATCTCAGGGGGAGACATATTCACATGCTTATGCTATAGCTGTGTAATTTGTCTTTAGCCGTCTGCTCTTTCTGATCGCAAATTCATATCATTTATATATGTTTTTGTCATCATCAAAAAGGGGGAGATTGCTAGAACAAGATTTGTTCTGATCAATATTCTTAGTTTTGATGATAACAAGGATATGAATTTTGTGTGAGATAATGTGGTACTCTAATACATTGCAATTTCCCTTTCAGGAAATATATAAAGAGTATGCACAAATCAGCGCTCAGAAGCTTTGTCTCAGAAGGTTCAGCATGCAACATCAGAACATGGTCTGGCAAGACATCAGAAGATGGTCAAGGCAGAATCAGAACATGGGTCTATGGAAGCATCAGAAGAACTTGAGATCAGAAGCAGAAGCATTGAAGTTCTCATGGTATCACGCTCAGAAGCACTTCAAGGTCAGAAGACAAGAAGATGCTATGCACCAAGCTGTTTGACTCTGATGATATTCAAATATTTTATTCAAACATCAGATCAGAAGAAAGTACAGGTGGCAGGCTACGCTGACTGACAAAAGGAACGTTGGAAGCTATTAAAGGCAACGTCAGTAGACACAGCGTGAACAAGGCTCGAGGTAGTTGACAAAAGCGTGAAACATTAAATGCAATGCTGTACGGAATACGCAAAGCATTATATGCACCCAACGGTCATCTTCTCAAACGCCTATAAATATGAAGTTCTGATGAGAAGCAAGGTTAACAACTCTGAACCAAATTCTGTGAATAGTAACTTGCTGAAACGCTATTCAAACTCAAAGCTCAGAAACTTCATCTTCATCAAAGCTCACTACATTGCTGTTGTAATATATTAGTGAGATTAAGCTTAAACGTTAAGAGAAATATCACTGTTGTGATTATAGCTTTTCAGAAGCATTTGTAATACTCTTAGAATTGATTACATTAATTTGTGAGTAACTAGAGTGATCAAGTGTTGATCAGGATACTCTAGGAAGTCTTAGCTTGTGTCTAAGCAGTTGTAATTAGAGTGATCACGTGGTGGTCAGGATACTCTAAGAAAGTCTTAGCTTGTGTCTAAGCATTTGTTCCTGGTGTGATCAGGTTGTGATCAGGATACTCTAGAAGACTTAGTCGCGGACTAAGTGGAAAACCATTGTAATCTGTTGCGATTAGTGGATTAAATCCTCAGGTGAGGTAAATCACTCCGTGGGGGTGGACTGGAGTAGTTTAGTTAACAACGAACCAGGATAAAAATAACTGTGCAATTTATTTTTATCGTTCAAGTTTTTAAGACTACACTTATTCAAACCCCCCCTTTCTAAGTGTTTTTCTATCCTTAAGAGTCGTCTTAGTCTCTGTGTCTTAGTAGTTTCTCTTTGTTTCTTGCATCTGCTTTCTATGCATCCTCCTTGTACTTCTGACAATTCTCCTTGTACTAATCAATGAAAATTTTCCTTCCTTCTCTCATATTGTTTGTTTTTCATATGAATCTTTTATGTTTTTTGATGTTATGACAAAAAGGGGGAGAAAAATGTGATAAATGATCTGATTTATTTTATCAGTTGCTGGGAGAAAGTCTCCACATTTTTAACAAGAATTTGCAAGTTCTATGTCTTTGAGTGTTTTGCAGGAATTGAAGATCTTCTTAAAAGCTCAACATGAGAAGCAAAGACATGTGGAAAAGCAATTCTGTATGGAATCAAGCTCATGAAAATTGAAGCAAGCTGAGTGCTGTAAAGCTTCAAGATCAGAAGCAAGAAGGAAGAATGTTCTGATATTCTAATGATAGAATATGCTCTAACACATTCTTATTCCTTATCTGTTCTGATGCATGTTTTTAGTTCTAAAATATGCTCTGAAACATTATTGTCTGCTCTGATACATAATTATATGTTCTGATACATATTTTATGTTCTGACTCATTCATGCTTTGACTTTTGTCGTTTAGTCTGTTCTGTAACATTTCAGGATGTAGAGATGTTCTGATGATGCTCTGGTACATTCAACAATGTTCTGATACAATCTAGCATGCAATGATTGAAGAAGAAATTCAAGCTCTAAAGTTGTCCTATGGAAGCAAGAATCAGAAGCTATGAATGTTCTGAAGATCTAAGCATATGTGATCGTCTCAACTGAAATGGAAAATACTCAGGGAAGTCCTTTATTTATAAATTTCTTCCAGTATTTATTTCATGGGGAGATTATTTATCTCAGGGGGAGATTGTTAATCTCAGGGGGAGACATATTCACACACTATGTTTATATGCTTATGCTATAGCTGTGTAATTGTCTTTAGCCGTCTGATATTCTGATCACAAATTCATATCATTTATGTATGTTTTTGTCATCATCAAAAAGGGGGAGATTGTTAGAACAAGATTTGTTCTGATCAATATTCTTAGTTTTGATGATAACAATGTATATGAATTTTGTATGAGATAATGTGGTACTCTAATACTATGCAATTTCCATTTCAGGAATTATATAAAGAGTATGCACAAAATCAGCGCAAGAAGCACTGACTCAGAAGGTTCAGCATGCGACATCAGAACATGGTCTGGCAAGACATCAGAAGATGGTCAAGCAGAATCAGAACATGGTCTATGGAAGCATCAGAAGGACTTGAGATCAGAAGCAGAAGCACTGAAGTTCTCATGGTATCACGCTCAGAAGCACTTCAAGGTCAGAAGACAAGAAGATGCTCTGCACCAAGCTGTTTGACTCTGATGATATTCAAACGTTGTTCACACAAACATCATATCAGAAGCAAGTACTAGCTGGCAGGCTACGCTGACTGACAAAAGGAACGTTGAAAGCTATTAAAGGCAACGTCAGTAGACACAGCGAAAGAAAGGCTCGGGGTAGTTGACAAAAGAGTGAAACATTAAATGCAATGCTGTACGGATTACGCAAAGCATTAAATGCTCCCAACGGTCATCTTCTCAAACGCCTATAAATATGAAGTTCTAATGAGAAGCTAAGTTACGAATTCTGAATACAAGACTTTGTGCAAAAACGCTGAAACGTTGTTCAAATCAAAAGCTCTCAAACTTCATCAAACTCACTACATTGCTGTTGTAATATATTAGTGAGATTAAGCTTAAACTTAAGAGAAAATCACAGTTGTGATAATAGCTTTATTAGAAGCATTGTAACTCTTAGAATTTGTTTACATTAAGTTGTAAGAACTAGAGTGATCAGGTTGTTGATCAGAATACTCTAGAAAGTCTTAGAGGGTATCTAAGCAGATTGTTCCTAGAGTGATCAGGTTGTGATCAGTATACTCTAGAAGACTTAAAAGTTGTCTAAGTGGAAAACCATTGTAATCTTGTGTGATTAGTGGATTAAATCCTCAGGTGAGGTAAATCACTCCAAGGGGGTGGACTGGAGTAGTTTAGTTAACAACGAACCAGGATAAAAATCATTGTGCAAATAGTTTTTATCTTATAAGTTTTAAAGCTACACTTATTCAAACCCCCCCTTTCTAAGTGTTTTTCTATCCTTCAATTCTTGCATCTTTCGACTAGTAAATACTGAACCCTGGTCTGTAGTTATACTTTATGGAATTCCAAATCTATACAAAATGTGTCTTTGAATGAAGTAAATCACAGCTTCCTGATCCATGTTGGTTAATGGTATCGCTTCGACCCATTTTGGGAAGTAGTCTATTCCTACTAAAATATATCTTTGACCTTTGGAGGATGTAGGGCGTATTTCTCCAATTAAGTCTAATGCCCAGCCTCTAAAAGGCCATGGTTTTATTATTGAACTTAATTCATTTGCAGGAGCATGTTGAATACTTGTGTGTTCTTGACATTCTTAACACCCTTTTGCAAACTCTATGCAATCTTTTAACATCGAGGGCCAATACATTCCATATCGAAACAAAAGCCATTTCATTTTGTGCCCCGCTTGGTGTGCACCACATGCTCCACTATGTACATTCGAGAGAGCCAAGTATGCTTCAGTTTCGCCCAGACATTTTAGAAAAACTCCCTCAAGGGTTTTCTTAAATAATTCATTTCCCCTCAAGAAGTATGGTAAGGCTCGATATTTAACCTTTCTATCTGTATCTGTCGAAGGATCTCTTAAATAATTCTCAATTGGACTACTCCAATCTGTATCTGCTAAGGAGTCTATATTTAAAACCTCAAATTCCTCTTTGTTAGCGAAACCTAATTGTGAGTTTTCCAGATCACTTGGAGATAGCTTTGTGGCCATTGCTTTGCCTCTTACTTCGATCAGTTCTTCTAGTTTTTCCTTTGATACTCTGTATCCTGAGGCTAATTGTGCCAAATCATTCGCTTCTTGATTGTTCACCCTTGAGACGTGCTTTAACTCTACATACTCGATTTTTTTAAGCAGTCTATTTGCTATGACAAAATACATAATCAAATTCTCTTTGATACATTTGTATTCTTTCTTCAATTGCTTAACCACTAATTCTGAGTCTCCTTTAATTTCGACTCTGGTTGCCCCCAATTCCAACAAGGCTTCAAGTCCAGCTATCAATGCTTCGTACTCAGCTTCGTTATTGGAACATAAAGGGCCTTCAATTTTATACTTGAGCTTTGTTGGAATTCCATCAGGAGAAATTATGAGAATACCAACGCCATTTCCTTCTCTATGCGTTGAACCATCAAAGTACAACTTCCAAGGCTTCAAATCTACATATTGCTGAGGATTTTCAATCAGTGCATGGTCAACAATAAAATCTAACACGATTTGACCTTTCATCGCCTTAAGAGGTTGGAAAAATAGATAGTACTCAGTAAGGGCTAAGGCCCATTTGCCAATTCGACTATGCAATATTGGTTTAGATAGCATATGTTTAATGACATTAAAATGAGATGAAACATAAACATCGACTGGCTTTATATAATACTTGAGTTTAATACAAGAGAAATATAAACAAAGGCAGAGTTTTTATATGGCATTATACCTAGTCTCTGCATCATTGAGTACTCTACTTAAGTAATAAATGGCTCCTTCGATGCCATTGTCATCTTCTTGAGCTAACATGTTACCTATTGTGTTATCTGAAGCTGAGATATACAGGCGCATGTGCTTCTTCCCATTTGGGGGAGACACTATTGGTGGATGCATCAGATATTGCTTGATTTTCTCAAAAGCTTCTTGGTGTTCCGCATGCCATTCGAACCTTCCTTGATTCCGTCGAAGTAAGGGGGAAAAAGCTTGCGTGCGTCCACTCAAATTGGAGATAAATCTTCTTAAGAAGTTTATCTTTCCCAATAAAGATTGCAGTTCTTTCTTCGTGGATGGAGGCTTTGTTTCCATAATAGCCTTCGTTTTATTCTGATTTATTTCTATTCCCTTTTTGTGGACTAGGAATCCCAAGAAATCTCTAGTCTGCACAAAGAAAGCACATTTAAGAGGGTTCATCTTTAGGCCATGTTTTCTCATTCTTTCGAAAGATTGGCTCAAATGATCAAGATGATTCTCCCGTGAAACGGATTTTACTACAATATCATCAATGTACACCTGCATGAATGTTTCTATGAAATCATGAAATATAGAATTCATTGCTCTTTGGTAAGTTGCCCCAGCATTTTTCAAACCAAAAGGCATAACGACCCATTCATAGGTACCTATTGTCCAGGGACAACGAAAAGCTGTTTTGGACACATCTTCCTCTGCAATGAAAATTTGATTATACCCTGAATATCCATCTAGCATACTCAGATATTCGAAACCTGCGGCTGAATCTACTAACATTTCTGCCACAGGCATAGGATATTCATCTTTAGGGGTGGTTGCATTTAGATCACGAAAATCTATACATACCCTTAAAGAACCATTCTTTTTAATAACAGGTACAATATTAGCAATCCATTCGACATACCTCGTTGTCCTAATGAATTTGCACCGGAGGAGTCTTTCAACTTCCGCTTTAATCTTTGAGAGAATTTCTGGTGCGAACCTTCTGGGCGTTTGTTTGATGGGCTTCTTGCCTTCTTTGATAGGCAACTTTAGTTCGACCAGATCTCTTTCCAAACTAGGCATCTCATCATAGTCCCAGGCGAAGCAATCTTTATTTTCTTTTAGTAATATAACAACTCTTGACTTTAGGGCTGGATTCAACTTTGCACTAATGTATGTCACCCTCTTTTGACTTTCATCTCCAAGATTTATTTCTTCGAGTGGATCTTGGGCTAACATCTTTACATTTGGTGCCATTGGGTCTTTCTCGAACCCTAACGGTTCTTCATCATAGATTGCATCTAATCTTTGGCCTGCTTCTTCGCCTAAAACCTGTCCATCGTATATTTCCTTGTCAGGAGGTTGTGGGATAAACTGGACCCCCGGACCTGTTATGGCTTTGACAGCCATGTTTGCTAGTTCGGCCTCAAGAGCCGCTTTTCTTTTGTTCTCGGCTATATAAGCCGAAATCTTTTCGAAAAAAGATGACTCAGGCATAATTACCGTCTTCGTCCCAGCCAGTTGGCCGTCTCGTTGGTAATGCTTCGACAGGTTATGTGTATTCTGGCCCATCCATTATTTCTCTGTTCCACTGGAATCCATTTGGGTGTAAAGATAGATAGTACATTGCATTCTTATTTGGGGCGTATACATCTTCTGCTGCATTACATGGCCCTATATTGGCTAAGTTCCTGTCAAAACTAGTTTTGTTGACTTGGTTAACTTCAGCCATGTAATAACTCTGATCCCCTTCTATGTTTTCCACTATTCCATCTTCTCTCCAAATAGTTAGCCTCTGGTGCATTGTCGAAGGCACTGCAGCTACTCCATGGATCCATTCTCTTCCCAACAAAAGATTATAGTTGGCTTTTGCTGATATGACCATGAACATTGTGGGCCGTGTGACTGAACCCACCGTTAAGTTAACTTGGATTACTTCCAGATTATATCCTACTTTGCCTTCGTAATTGGAAAGAACCATATTATGAGGCCTTATGTCGGTATCGAACATACCAATCCTTTTCACCATGTATTGAGGCATGAGATTCACTGCTGCTCCTCCATCAACCAGGACTTTGTTGATTCCCACGTTTTCAATTTTAGCCCCTATATAAAGAGGTTTTAAGTGATTTCTCATACCTTGGTCTGGTCTTTCGAAAAACGCATTCTGTTCTTCGACCGCTCCATTATTCAGCACATAATAACACACAGGTTTGTGTTTGGCCATTTCTTCTGCATCAGCTTCCTCGCAATCTTCGACCTCTGTCTCTTGATAAAATTCACGAGGAAGTACCAACACCACATTGCAGTTAAAGTTTATGGATGAAACTCCGTCTGATTCAAAGTCATTAGTTAACCTATCATCCTCTTTCCAAGGACTAGACTGCATTTTTTCTTCTTCTTTCTCGTTTTTAGAACTGAACAACTTGCGTTTTACCGGAGGTTTGCTTGTCCTTGCCCCCTGCATTGGGATTTTGTTGCTGCTAGACTCTCCAACCTCCTTTGGTTTATATTCTTTCTGGGCCTTCTTCATCCTCTGGTGTCTTCTCCATTGGGATTTAGACATAGGATTCTTGCCCTTGTAATTCTCCAACCTGTACATTTCTCGATTTGAGGTCTGGAATTGCTTTCTATAGGCCATTTCAGTTCTTCCTCCTTGGTCCCAACTTTGCCATTTGTTATTTCTTGCACCAGCTTGCACCCACCTATCCCTGGGTATGTCTGCAGGGATTTGAATGTCACCCTTCGAGCTCTAGGGTGGGGACTGTCAGGCCTTTTTGATAGTGTTCGGTTGTCGAACACATACATGTTGGGACGAAGTCCCTGAGTCTCTCGACCAATGTAGAATAACACCCTTTCGAATGATTGTTCTAACAGTTCGTCATAGACTGCCCCACATCTGGGACACAAAACAATCTTAGTGTTTTCTTTGTGACATCTGACCAAGAAATTCACAAAGCTTTCTTTTGTCCTTGGATACACCTTCAACAATAGGTTTCCTCCTCTCCAAGGTTGTTCCATCCTTTCTCGTAGGGCCCTTTCAAAGTTAGCTTGGACCCTTCGATTCAGCATAATCGAGCATCTTAGGCACATTAGCATTTTCCAGCATTTTTCTCATGACACTTCCAGAGATAATCTTTCAAACTCTCCCCTCTCTGCAGAATTTCAATGTTTCCTTTCTCCCTTATCAGCCAATTTTCTAGTTCTTCTATTTCAGATAAAGGCCGCCTAACATTGACCATGTTAACGCCTGCCGGAGGAGCTTCAGAAATTTGTATCTACTAAAGTTTCGCCCTGAGGTCTTCAGTGGCCTCGCTAGTTTTCTCTTTCAGATCTTCAATTCTCTCTGCATCGAATGATTCTTCAACATCAGTATTGAAGACTGTATTGTCATTTAGGCTCTCAGTAGCCTGCTTTCCAGTTGAAACTATCTCCCATTCAGCAATGTCTCCTTCAGACACATCTACCATATTAATGTCAACTGGTTCGGCGTAATTTGTGTCAACGACGTTCAAAGGATCAGCATCAACTTTCATGGGATTCTTTCTCTTATATGCGAACTTCAAGCGTCCGTCCTTGATAGCATTCTGGATTAGATCCCTGAAAAGAAAGCATTGTGAGGTTTTATGGCCTAAGAAACCATGATATTTACAAAAACCTCGTTTCTTCCGTTGCTCCAATGGAGGCACTATCATTTGGCCATCTTTTACAAATAAATCAAATATTTCGTCACGTTTAGTGACGTCAAAAGTGTAAGTTTTCTTTGGAAACTTATCACTTTTGTCATTCTCGACTGGATTCCTTCCATTTGAAGGGGTGAGCAATTTGCAGGAGTAGGGTGGCGCCTCTTTTAATTCGGCTAAGTTTATTTCAACTTCTTCGAAACTGTATGAATCTTCGAAGGGTTCGCCTTCTGTATCTCCAGCCTCGATATATGCCACTCTCTCTTTCTTAAAATTCTTGTTTGCTCTGGCCTTTTCAGCTTTTAATCGCTCGACTTGTCGAACTCTATCTTCCAGTTGAGCCATATCCCTCAGATACTAAGTATCCAGTTTCTTCCTGATTGAATAGTCTAGACCTCCTGCAGCCATTTCAACTAATTCGTGTTCTGGAACCACGGTGATACACCTTGATTTCATCAAACAGAACCTGTTCAAATAATCATCTATGGGTTCTGTGAACTTCCTCTTAATGCTAGCCAATTCCTTCAAACTTATCTTGGTCTGGCCCATGTAGAATTGCTCATGGAACATCTTCTCCAAGTGGGCCCATGCATCTATGGAATTTAGGGGTAAAGTAGTGAACCATGTGAAAGCATTTTTCGTTAACGAACTTGGGAAATACTTAATTCTCAAATCTTCATTGCCTGCTAGATCGCCGGCCTCTGTCTGATATCGGGCTATGTGTTCCATCGTCAATTCACTAGTATCTCCCGAGAATTTCGTAAACTTGGGTACTTTGGTACCCCTTGGTAATTCCGCTTGCATAATATACTCGGCTATCAGGGAAGTGTAATTTGGACGTAGAAATCCAGTGCTAAGACCATTATTAGCCATAATCCTTTCTACTGTGGCAGTGAGATTGTTTTCTGTTGCCAAATTGACTCTCCTAACCCTATGTACAACTTCGTCAGGATGTTCGTCTCTTCCCGCTACAACTACTCTAGGCTGTTGTTGGGGAACTGCTTGTTGGCCAACGTTGGTCGCTTGACTTTGAGTTTCTAAATCTACAACTTGATTTCTTTCGACTGGTGTCTGCCTAGGTGGCGGAACTGCATTTTGAACTTGTTCTAGGATTGGGTCACCCTCTCGATAGGTTGATTGGTTGTTTCTTCGCCTATTTTGAAGGACTCCTAAGAAATCCGCCATTCGTCCTATTTGTGAAGATATTTTTTGATATGTTTCTACATTATCCTGGTTAGTGTCGCACGCTCGCAAAAAATGAACAGAGTCGCCACCAATATATTTATCCCATAAGGGAAAGGAATATCAGGAAACCTAACACAGGGAAGGAACAGGGTCTTGCGACCAGAGAATCTAGGTGCGGGAGTCGGTTACGCGAGGGGAAGGTGCTAGCACCCCTCACGCCCATCGTACTCGATGGTATCCACCTATGTTTGTTTCTATCTAAAGGGTGTATACTATGTCTATGTCTAAATGCGAATGAATGCAAAATGTAGGGAAAATAAAGAATTGTACTCGCACGGGCCCTACCCCGCTGCCTACGTATCCTTTTCAGGAATCAGAGTTACCGTAGCTCGGCTCACGATTTTCTGTTTGTTTTTGTGTTTTTTAATTGGGCGGAGTTAACGCTCGCGCTCTTGCATAAGGGATCGCCTAGGATGCAGTGGAGCGGAGATAACGGTGCCCTTAGGAAGAAGAAAGAGATTGGTTTGTGTCTTTTAGGGTAGATGAGTGATGAACAGTTCCCAATACCGGGCCACTCACCACTTTCTCTATTTTGCTTTAGTCTGAACCATTGTTAGGTGTTTTAAAGTGTTTTTGGTTGTGTATTTTTTTTAAGGGAATTTACTTCGCGATTCGAATCACATAAAATGTATAATGATCGAGAAGCAGATTAGGGAATGAATCCCACTCACTTCCATCCCATTATGTAATGTTTGAGAAACAGATTAGAGAATGAATCTCACTCATTTCTCTCCCATTAATTAATGTTTGAGAAACAGATTAGGGAATGAATCCCACTCATTTCTCTCCCATTAAGTAGTGACCGAGAAACAGATTAGGGAATGAATTCCACTCGCTTCTATGTCACTAAGTGATTGAGAAATAGATTAGGGAATGAATCCCACTCATTTCTCTATCACTTTCTTAATGTGATTCGCATCTTCCTTTCATTAATGTTTTAAAGAGTTGAAAAGAAAAAGAATGAAATGGGGCACTAGATCTAACATTCTAATCTATGCTATTCTAATCTACAAAAATTATGAAAGCTATACAATTTATTAAAGGAAGACTATACATGGAATATGTAAAGAGAAGTCAATATACGGAAAATAAAATTGAGAACTATGACGAGTAAATGGTATTCACAAACACACATATATCGATTAAATCTATGCGAAAAATCAGGACTAAAAATCAATTCCTAAGTCTATTAACGAATTATTTACAAAGAAGTGTTAAAACAAAGAATATTCAAATATATTGTAAAGGAAAAGATTTCTTAAAAGGGTAAACAACAATTAGGAAAAATAACAAAATCATGACAATTATTTAATCAACCTAAAAACTAAGAGCAAACTTTTTTGTATTTTTATTTGGTTTAAAAAGTATTTGAGAAGCAAAAATAAAAGAAAACAACAAAATAAAATGAAAACTAGAACTAAGCTATCAGGGGTGTATTAGCAATCTCAAAAGAACTAAAATCTATATTAAGAAACAAACTGGGCCCAAATAGGGGAGTGGGAAGAGTAAGGGCGTCCAGGCCCAACATCATTAAGAGGCGTGAATGTTAGCATTCAAGGGGTGTGGTTCCTGGAAACAACCTAGGCCCATAGCACATGGCCCAACTACATTATCTATCCACTTCCATCTCTTCACTTTTATTTGTTATTTGATTTTATTTTCACCCAGCATGTTATTATTCAGACTATGGCTTTTTATTAAAATCAGCGTGACATTAACACATATCAACCTCAGATCAATTGGTCATACTTATTTAAAGTGAATAAAGACAAAACAAAGCTGAACCAATCAGAAATCTCCAACACGCCATCCAATCATTGCAACAAGAAATCAATCAACAAAAATAATGGGAAGGGTGGCCAATGAACGCGTGACAGGTCCTCTTGACCGTTGGAGAAATGGAGATTGACAGACGCCGGAGATTCCACTCCGGTCGTCTTCTCCGGTGGGTTTAGCGGCGGAGATGAATCAAATTTTTCCAGAAACGTGAGAAACCTACACCTTTCCACTCGAATTTTCATGTAGATTACGGATCTGGTCTTAGATTTTACTAATTCTGTCTCCACTATCTAAACCGAAGCAATTTCCAAAGCCCTAACATGTTGAAACTTCATTAAAACACACAAGTCTTGCATCAAAACGACTCTCATGTCATCTAGAACTTGAATATGCAGTTTAATCTATCAAACACCAATCGTTTCATCACAAACAGAAATCAAACATCAAGAATTCAAAGTTTAATACTCATGTGCATGATTCTATGGCATATCATCTATGATGCGAAGAGGTTCAGAAACTTACTTGCTACGAATCTTGGATCACGATCTTCTGAAACCTTCAGCTCTCCGCGTCGTAGATCTGAATGCGCATGGAATACTTCGCACCACCGAGAAATAAACTCAGCCTTCAATGCTCGAGCTCTCGTGAAAGAAGTGATTGAGATGATGATTGTTAAACTCCGAATCGTAGCATTGTGGTGATGAGCATTATTGCGTTTGCGTTGAGGTGACTATGGTGATCGAAGGAGATAGGTGATGGAGATAGAGGTGGTGGCTGAAAGAGAATGGAGGTGCTAACCGGAGTTTGTTAGGGGTTGTTCATGGTGGTTGAGGGTGGTTGCTCTGAGAAAAGTTAGTTACAGATTCGTAACAAACTTATTGAAGGTATATAGAAGAATGGTGAGAGAGAGAGGGAGAAAATGGAGAAGAGCGTGAGGGAATGAATGAATGAGAGAGAGATTCTAGAGCCCGAAAGAATGAGAGTGAGGTCCTTTTTATAGAGTGATTGTGCTTCTACATGTGAGGTGTATGGTTGGAGTGGGACCTTGCAAGACTTAATGGGCAAGAATGGAGTTTGTGGCAAGCTCCTCATGAGCTTTCTCGTGGCATATTGTGCATGGCTAGTTATGGTAAGTGACTGGTGATGGAGTGTTAGTCTCTCATGCTGCAAATTTTGGCTTAGCCCTACGCTTGAATGAAATGTCCATAATTAACGTGCTCAAAACATCCACTTTGTGCATGCATATCTCTTGCTATAAACCACCAATGAACCTGATTTTGGTATCCCCATAAAGAAGGGATGGCATAGAACAACATTTGTGTTGAGGGTCCCTTGAGATGAGGTCTACATCCTACTCAAAAACGCAATGAACTTTGCTAAGGAACGTCTGCCTTATGCTCATGCGCCTGTTGTGCCTTTGCCTAGTCTAGATGAAATGCCCGAGTGAATGACTTTGGGACCTCAGAATTTAGTCATCCCACCTCCAATTTCCACGATTTCTTGATCAATAGATAGAAGGCATGGGGAAGAAGAGATTGACACTAGAATTGACTCCAAATATTGCTTTTACTTCTCTGAAATTATCTTCAAACATGGCACACCACGTGTTTGTTATAATCACGCGCGTGACTTGGAATCCTGGCCTAACTGGTTGCGTGATACGAGCTTCGCGAGGGCCAGACTTTGAAGACTCATAACTGATTTAATATTCACTCAATCGATTCAATTCTTATTTCAATGGATAGAGGGCATGGAGGAGAGAAGAATGATACCAAGTTTACACTTTATAGACCCTTGTGTGTCTCTATAATCAACCTCAAAGTTGGCACGCCACGTGCTTGATTAAATGACCGTGCTGCCCAGGAAACTTGCCCAGCTTTTGCCTCGTATACAATGAGATTTTTGCCAACTTCTCTCTTTAATAACTCCCAATCCATGTGTCATATGAAAAAACTCCCAACTACAATATTGTAGAGGGTTATGAGATGAACATTTTTGGTGTTGACCTTGTTTTGAAATGAGGTTTAGAAACACGTGTAAAATGGGCTCTAAGTCAGCTGCTTGGCAAGTTTCAAACTCTCTGAGTTTTTCTAAGTGTGGAATATGGTTTCCATGTGATTCTTCCACCTTTCTTGTCTTTTATCTACTTAACCAGGCCTCAAGTGAGAAAACTTCCAACTAGGGAATTGTAGAGGGGCATGATTTGAGCAACTTTCATGTTGAGACTTTCTTGAGAAAATGCCTTGAGATGCATGCATTATTTGCATGAAGTAAGCTAGTCAGCCAAATTTTCAACCCTTCAAGGATTTTCTAAGTGTTAGAACTTGCCTTTTATGGAAACTTTCACATTTCAACTACCTTGCCATTTTTGGTGATCTTGATATTATCTTGACTTTATTTCACCTCATTGACTTTTCTTGACCGATTTTTCCAACAAAGGTCAATATTCGAATAATTCTTCTGATTTTGACCCAAAAGTCAACTGTTCTGATTTTCCCGACTATTGATGAAATTCCCGATTAAATCTCTTCCAGTCAGATCCAGTCAAACAAACACCTCCACAAGGTCAGCATGAGAAGTTTTCCACACATAGAAGCCATTCCCGATTAAATGTTGACCAGAAAGTCAACTGGTTGACTTTGGTCAAAGAAACCCTGATTTAAAGAACCGGATGATTTGCAAGCCAGTATCCTTCAATCAATGCCTTGACTTGAGACAAAGAGAAACCCCAATCCAGGAGGACTTCCCTGAACATAGAACCACGTGATTATACCTCAGTTTTCTCATTCTTTGATCAAACTTCTTTGCAATGAAGCTTTTTCTTGCTAGCCTTTGAATGGTACTCATGGTATGCATGCATGGGTATGGATTATGACCTAAGTGATGTATGCACATGAATGCAAAGCCTAAGCCAGTCAGCAGTAAAGGGGTAGGACAAATTTGGGGTATGACAGCTGCCCCTATTTAATCGACTTAAACCCGAAGGTGAGATTGGCGCCAGCCTTTCGAACATTCGAGGTGGAAGAAGATTAAATATCAAGACCTGAAATTTGTCCTGAAGAGAAGATGGTGTAAGTGATATCCTTACTTTTGTTTTTGTTTTGATATCTGCTGGGGAAAGAGAATTTTTGTTTTTTCTGATGGAGATATTTACAGCAAGCAACTGGATGGTGGTAACTTGTAACGTAGCCATGGTGCCAATACAAGGTTCTCAAAGGGATTGGTATTTACATGGAAATGATTGGGAGAGAAGTAGGTTTGACAGAAAGATAAGGCGACATAGACAATTGTTTTGAGGGAGATACAGACGAGCATCAAAAGGAGGTACAGACGAGTATCGAAAGAATGACACAGACGAGCATCAAAAGGAGGTACAGACGAGTATCGAAAGAATGACACAGACGAGCATCAAAAGGAGGTACAGACGAGTATCGAAAGAATGACACAGACGAGCATCAGAAGGAGATACAGACGAGTATCGAAAGAATGACACATACGAGCATCGAAAGGAGATACAAACGAGCATCGAAAGAATGACACATACGAGCATCGAAAGGAGATACAAACGAGCATCGAAGGAATGACACATACGAGCATCAAAGGAGATACAAACGAGCATCGAAGGAATGACACATACGAGCATCAAAAGGAGGTACAAACGAGTATCGAAAGAATGACACCTACGAGCATCAAAGGAGATACAAACGAGCATCGAAGGAATGACACATACGAGCATCAAAGGAGATACAAACGAGCATCGAAGGAATGACACATACGAGCATCAAAGGAGATACAACCGAGCATCGAAGGAATGACACATACGAGCATCAAAGGAGATACAAACGAGCATCGAAGGAATGACACATACGAGCATCAAAGGAGATACAAACGAGCATCGAAGGAATGACACATACGAGTGCTCGAGGAGTTTGGTAGATTGACTTACGGGGGTTGGGATACCAGGTATCGGCACCATGGGTGGAGGAGATTTGCGATGTAGTAGCAGATATCAATTGGAATTTGTAAGGGCATTTTATTTGAGGATGTATCATTGTCCTGATAGAGGGGTGATTTGTATTATCTGGCTTATGCTTTGTATGCATGTTTGACTTTTTCTAGGGCGTAATGTTCCATTTTGATGGATATGCTACGCTTTTGAGGATGCAAATGCTATATGCAATGGATTCTATATGCAAAGAGTGCCAAATAAAGGCGTTAGTGAGGGAACCGGAGAGTGGGATCATTGGGGTCCGTTGCCTTGTGATCTTGAATCATCATCGTGAATTGATATTGGAACCCTACAGTACCAAAGATTATTGGTAACTGCGTTGAGGGTTGGAACATAGCCCTGCTGGGGATGAAATGATTTTGCTCGACTTTCCTTACATCCTAAGCTGCTTGGGGAATCACGAGTTTTAAGAGACCACTCTTCGTCTGCCCTGTGAAATAGGGATATGGACCTTTTCATGTGCTCCGTGCTTGCCAGTACTGATGAATTATACTCTCGAACCTTCATGCGGGATGATGATGACCTTTGTGACATACTATGAACCAAGATGACGGCTAGAACCTGCAACCTGCACAGAAGACAACGTTTGGACGCAAATATTGCCCCTCAGAGCACTTTCATGTCTATGTAACATCATGTTTCGTTTGATTTTGTGATTATTACTCCCCATGCTTTCAATGCGATGTTTAATAACGAATTAAATCACACCTCGCATGCGGAAAAAAAATGAAAAGCAGGAAAGAACACTTCTTATCAAAAGATCATTTTATTGATGGAATGCCTATGAATAGGCTTCTGTACAAGGAAGCAACTCCTAAATGAGGTAGTTGCGAAAGGAAAATAAAATGCAAAAAGCAAAATGGCAAAGAGAAATGCTCGAATTTCCATTAAAACTGACATTGCTACAATTCCCATATCCTCGATCCTCTCAATGCTTTGCTTCAGAAGGGTAATGGTTGGATTGATCTGTCCGTTCTGCCAAGGGCGTATAGGGGTCTTTGTGAAAGATATTCAGACTGCAGCCTCTCGCTTTTGATCCCTAACTTTTGCCTGGATCGCCCTTTCGGGTTTTCAATCCAGCGGGATGCCCCCTTTTGCCTAAGTCGCCCTTTCGGGTTTTCAACTTAGCGGGTTATTCTTTTTTTTTTTGTTTTATCCCTAATTTTTGCCCAAACCCTTTTGGTTTGCCGGGATGCCCTTATTTTTGCCTAGGTGCGTCGACCTAGCGGGTCTTTTACGCGTAGTATTTTTTGACTGAGTCTGAATTGACTGGGAGTGGAACGTCTTCCCCATCCATCTTTGTCAAGATTAAAGCACCACCTGAAAATGCTTTCTTCACAATGTATGGTCCCTCATAGTTGGGAGTCCATTTGCCCCTTGGATCGGTATGAATTGGCAAGATCTTCCTTACGACTAGGTCACCTGTGTGGAATTCTCGAGGCCGAATTTTCTTGTCATACGCTTTCTTGATCCTCTTTTGGTACAACTGGCCATGGCAGATAGCAGATAAGCGTTTCTCCTCAATTAGATTGAGATGATCAAGCCTCGTTTGAACCCATTCTGTTTCATCGAGTTTGGCGTCCATCAAGACTCTCAACGAAGGAATTTCCACTTCGACAGGTAGTACGGCCTCCATACCGTAGACAAGAGAGAAGGGAGTTGCCCCAGTTGAAGTACGAACCGAAGTTCTATAGCCATGCAAAGCAAACGGTAACATTTCATGCCAGTCCTTATACGTTCTGACCATCTTCTAGACAATCTTCTTTATATTCTTGTTAGCAGCTTCGACGGCGCCATTCATCTTTGGCCGATAGGGTGATGAATTGTGATGTTCGATCTTGAACTCTTCACACAACTCTGCCATCATCTTGTTATTAAGATTGGACCCATTATCAGTGATGATCTTATTTGGAACCCCATATCGGCATATGATCTCTTTCTTGATGAAGCGAGTAACGACTTGCTTGGTCACGTTCTTGTAAGAAGCAGCTTCAACCCATTTGGTGAAGTAGTCGATAGCAACAAGAATAAATCTGTGTCCATTTGAAGCTTGTGGCTCTATCCGTCCGATCATGTCTATGCCCCACATAGCAAAGGGCCAAGGCGACGTCAGGACATTCAGAGGAGTTGGAGGAACATGAATTCTGTCAGCATACACTTGGCATTTGTGACATTTCTTCACATACACATAACAATCACTTTCAATCGTCATCCAATAATATCCTGCTCGCAAGATCTTTTTGGCCATAGAATGTCCATTGGAATGAGTTCCAAAAGATCCTTCATGAATTTCCCGCATGATCAATTCTGCTTCGTGTCTATCCACGCATTTGAGCAAAACTGAATCATAGTTTCTTTTGTACAGGACGTCTCCTGACAAGAAGAATTTGGATGCTAACCTTCGAAGCGTTCGCTTATCACCAATCGTAGCATCTTCGGGGTACTCTTGCTTCTCAACGTACCTCTTGATGTCGTAATACCATGGCTTTTCATCATACACATCTTCAGTAGTGAGACAATGAGCAGGGAATACATGGGCAGGTTCCTTGTAACGGAGGATCGTTATGTCTGGTACTTCTTTAGGGGAGCTAACTCTGAACATAGCCGCCAAAGTAGCCAAAGCATCTGCCAATTGATTTTCCTCTCGGGGGATGTGATTGAAAGTGATCTCCTCGAAAGCGGGTAACAACTCCAAGATATAGTCCTTATAAGGAACTAAATTGGGGTGTCGTGTCTCCCAATCACCTCTCACTTGATGTATAACCAAGGCAGAATCCCCATAAACCTCAAGGATCTTGATTCTCATATCAATTGCTGCTTCGAGGCCCATTATGCAAGCTTCGTATTCTGCGACATTGTTTGTGCAATCAAAGCATATTCTGGCTGTGAAAGGGATGTGAGTTTGACGAGGAGAAGTCAAAACTGCCCCAATACCATGGCCCATAGCATTTGACGCACCATCGAACGTGAGCGTCCATCGCTCCCCTGGTTCGGGTCCTTCATTATCATCTAGTTTCATGATATCTTCATCAGGAAAGTCAAACTTCATTGACTGATACTCTTCTAGTGGCTGATGAGCAAGATGATCTGCAAGGACACTTCCTTTGATGGCCTTCTGTGTGATATACTGGATGTCGTATTCTGATAAAAGCATTTGCCATCGGGCTAGTCTTCCTGTAAGAGCCGGTTTTTCAAAGATGTACTTTATCGGGTCCATTTTGGAGATCAATAGAGTGGTATGAGTCAACATATACTGCCTCAGTCGGCGAGCAGCCCATACCAAAGCACAGCAAGTTTTCTCGAGTAGTGAGTAGCGGGATTCACAATCGGTAAACTTTTTGCTCAGGTAATAAATGGCGCACTCTTTTCGACCAGACTCGTCATGTTGGCCCAACACACACCCCATAGATCCTTCAAGCACAGTTAAGTACATAAGAAGCGGCCTCCCAGGAACCGGAGGCATGAGAATTGGCGGCTCTTGGAGATACTGTTTAATCTTCTCAAAAGCTTGTTGACAATGATTATCCCAACGGATATCTTGATTCTTGCGCAGCAGTTTGAAGATGGGTTCACAGGTATCAGTGAGATGAGAAATGAACCTGGCTATGTAATTCAACCTCCCAAGGAACCCTCGGACCTCTTTTTCATTCTTTGGTGCTGGCATATTCTGTATTGCTCTTACTTTATCAGGGTCGACCTCAATCCCTCGTTGGCTCACAATGAATCCAAGTAACTTCCCAGATCGCACTCCGAAAGTGCACTTGTTTGGATTAAGCCTCAACTTGAATTTACGCAAACGAGCAAACAGTTTCTCAAGATATACCAAGTGTTCCTCCTCAGTTTGGGATTTTGCAATCATATCATCGACGTACACCTCAATCTCTTTATGGATCATGTCATGGAAGAGAGTCACCATCGCTCGTTGATATGTTGCACCGGCATTCTTAAGACCAAAAGGCATCACTTTATAACAATACGTACCCCACGGAGTGGTAAAAGTAGTCTTGGTCATATCTTCGGGAGCCATTTTTATTTGATTATAGCCAGAAAAACCGTCCATGAAGGAGAATACCGAATACTGAGCAGTGTTGTCGACTAGCACATCAATATGAGGCAGAGGGAAATCATCCTTCGGACTTGCCCTATTCAAATCTCGGTAGTCGACACACATGCGTACCTTTCCGTCCTTCTTAGGAACGGGTACTATGTTTGCAATCCAAGGAGGATATTCACACACAGATAAGAAACCAGCCTTCAACTGTTTTTCAACTTCTTCCTTGATTTTCAAAGCCATATCAGGTCGAGTTCTCCGTGGTTTTTGTTTTACCGGCGGACATTCTGGTTTGAGAGGTAGCCTGTGCATAACTATATCCGTGTCTAAACCAGGCATGTCTTCATATGACCAGGCGAAGATATCAACATACTCTCGAAGCAACTCAATCAACCTTCTTTTTACATCACTTTCCAAAGCGGCGCCTATCTTGACTTCTCTCTTTGCTTCTTCTGTACCGAGGTTGATGATTTCTATGGCTTCCTGATGTGGCTGAATAGATTTCTCTTCTTGTCTCAAAAGTCTTGCCAATTCCTCGGGGACTTCACAATCTTCCCCACTATCCTCATCAGCTTGGTCAATTGGACTCTCAAGGATATTAAGACGTGGAACTGTAACATTATCATTTTTGATGGAATTCGAGCCAGATCTGCACGATGGATGATTTATGCCTTAGAATGCAACACATAAAAAGAAAAGGGAAAAGAAAAGCTTTGCCATTTTTGAAAAGGTTTTTAAAGTAAAAGACAAAAATGAAAGGAATGGAACAGTAATTGCATGCGAGGATATGATTTTCATTCAATATTAAACAAATTGAAACAACATGGGGGCCCTTCTTTATACAAGCGGTCAAAATGCTTAGGGCGAAGCATATGACTTATCGAAACAAGAAAATTACATCTCCATAAAAGTGACTCTGGGGACGTCCAAGATAGTCCAATTGTTGAGCTCCTGTCCAGGCGTAGCATGGCAAATGAATCTGGAGAGATCTTCTTCATCATCATCATCCACGGCGAGAACCTGACTTCCAGAATTGGTGCTTGCACTGACGAACACTTGAGAAATGGGGGGAATCGCCTTCTTTCCAGGAGTTATGCTGAGCTGAGTAGAGGAAGATGGCTGATACCCAAGGCCATACTTGTCTCGCTTCTCATGAACATCAATCAGCTTGCCCCAAGCACTATGGGGAGTACCAGCTTCTAAGAAGGCCTTAGCATCATTTAAAGACGAGAGGGGTGCTCCGAGTTCCTTCTTATTCTCAACCACGGGGAGTTTATCAACCGACACGATCTCTAAGGCCTGAAAAGGTGTCTCTTGTATTTCTCCCTCCACTTCAACATAACGGTATGACGCCAGATTATTGACAATCAAATCCTCTTCACCAGTGATCACAACAATCTTGTCATTCACAACAAATTTCAAACACTGATGGAGGGTAGATGTCACAGCCCCAGCAGCATGGATCCAAGGACGACCCAAGAGGCAAGTGTATGAAGGACTTATATCCATGACATAGAAGGCAATATAGAACATGTGAGGGCCAATCAAAACAGGCAGATCAATTTCCCCTTCTACGGACCTTCTGGAGCCATCAAACGCTCTGACACTCATAGTGCATGGTCTCATCATAATTCCATCCATACTCAGCTTAAACAAAGTGGTCTTGGGCATCACATTAAGAGAAGAACCGGTATCAATCAGAACTCGAGACAACACAGCATCCAGACACTTGACGGAGATATGCAACGCTTTGTTGTGTGCTCTACCCTCAGGTGGAAGCTCATCATCAGAAAAACCCAAACAATTACCAGCAGCAATGTTGGTCACAACCCCTTCAAACTGAGGCACGGTAATGTCTTGAGTTACGTGAGCGGAAGCCAGAACTTTCATCAGAGCATCACGATGAGCTTCAGAATGTACCAAGAGAGACAAGATGGAGATCTTGGCTTGGGTCTGATCGAGTTGGTCAATCACTTTGTAATCACTTTTCTTAATGATTTTCAAGAGTTGCTCGGCATCTTGTGCATTACGTGTCACAGGAGGATCAACAGCAACTTGCTTTCCTTTTGCTTGTGTACTAGCCTCTTTATTGGTCTCTTTAGGAAGCGGAGGAGGGGCAGCAAAGATCCGACCACTACGGGTAATGCCACTAGTGCCAGTAATATTAGTGATGCTCGAATTACCCACCGGAGGACAATCATATTTCTTCCCTCGAATATACACGGCATTATAACTCCAAGGAACAGCCTTAGAATCATTCACAGGAGAGGGAACAATAGACGAGGTTGAAGGAGTCGAAGGAACATTTGGAACCTGAATAACCAATGGAGTCCTCGGAGCTTGAATGACCAAGGGAGTACTCGGAGCACGAATGATCAAAGGAGTACTCTGATTCTTTGACACCTCAGCAGGATGGTAAGGTATCTCTAGAGTAGCCACATCTTCGACAGGAACGACCCTTTCCACTCTAAGAACACCTTCATCCATTAGTTTCTGAATTTCTTCTTTCAACCTAGTGCATTCCTCAGGGTTAGAAGAACATTGCAAACAGTAATCATGTAGTTCACACAAAACCTTTTGTTGTATAAGATATTCTCTGACAACTGCTAGCGGCATCCTTACCTCATTAACATCACTCACTAGGATCTGATCATCACATAGCTCAATAGCATGGGTCGCACCGGCATGAGGAGGCATAGGATTATTCTGCACATTAGGACCAGTAGGAGTGAACGAGATGAGCTTGTCGTCGAGAAGATCCTGGACTTTCCACTTGAATGCCCTGCATTTCTCAATTGTGTGGCCGGGAGCCCCAGAATGAAATTCACAATGAGCATTCGCATCATACCCAGGAGGAAGAGGGTCAGGTGGAGGACCCATTTCGCGGAGTTGCACTAATTGACCAGCAAGTAATTGGGGAAGAAGCTGAGCATACGGCATTGGAACCGGATCTATACGCCTGTCAGGGTATCTTTGCCTCTGTGGACCTCTTTGACCTTGAGGCCTAGGATTCTGTTGGCGATTCTGAGAAACAGCAGCTTGTTGTTGTGGTACGAAAGGCTGTTGGGGTGCCATCCATGGTTGTGGAAGAGCAGCAGCATATGCTTGAGGGACATACGGACCTGGAACAGCATAAGGCATCGGATAATAAGGAGGTGGAACAGCAGAATATGCAGGAGCTCGACCTTGGTCAACAGAGGCAGTGCTAGTCTCACCTTCCTTCTTCTTCACAAACCCAGAATACGGCTTCTTACCATTACCACTTGAGTTGCTAGGATTAGTAACACCTTGAATGGTACCAGCTTTGACACAGTTCTCAACCCTCTCACCAATGATGACCACATCCGAAAAGGAAGGAGAGGTATTACTAACCATGTGCTGAAGATACGGCCCTTTTAGAGTCCCCATAAACAGATCAATCAACTCGCGGTCCAAAAGAGGAGGTTGGACACGGGACGCAAGTTCACGCCACCTCTGGGCGTATTCTTTAAAAGACTCTTCAGATTTCTGTGACATATTTTGTAGCTGGGCACGGCTGGGAGCCATAGCAGTATTGTAGTGGTATTGTTTCAAGAAGGCGTCGACAAGTTGTCCCCAAGTACTGACATTAGACCTCTCAAGTTTCATGTACCATTCCAACGGGGCTCCAGTGAGACTATCCTGAAAGAAATGCATCAGCAGAGGCTCGTTCTCAGCATGAGCAGCCATCTTACGGCAGTAGGAACGAATGTGAGTCTCTGGACAGGTGACTCCCTTGTATTTATCAAAATCCGGCACTTTGAACTTCGGGGGAATAACAATCCCAGGTACCAAGCACATAACAGCAGTGTCGAAACTCGAAGTTTTAGCAACCTCAACAGCCTTAAGGCGTTCTTCGAGAGCTTGGTACATCTTAGCAGTCTCAGTCAACTCAGCAGTAAGATCATGTTCAAGATCAATGACCTCATGGTGGTCGTCCACTACTTTCAGTGTCTCATTAATAGGAGTCTCTTTAGTTTTCACCCCTCCGTCAGCAGAATTGGTAGGAGTATCTTTGACCAAACTAGCGACGCTCTTTCTGAGTTCATCCTGTCCTTGAACAACGGCATGGAGAGTCTCCATAAGTTGGGCCATTCTTTCCCCCATAACATCCATATCCCTACGGAGGGCAGCTTGATTCTGTTCAAATTGTTCCATGATTCTCTCGTTACTCCTGGTGCGGTAAGGATGTAAGAAAGTCAGCTTCGTCGTCGGGAAAGAAATCTGTTGCTGTAAAGGACCCCAATTAGTTTCTCGTACAATAACCTGAAAAATGCAATGTGATAATGTGAATGTATGAGTGCATGTGTGCGTATGACGTGATGTGCCATTTTCAGAGTATCCAAGATTTAATATTGATCCAGAATAGCTAACAATGTGACAAAAGATAAGTGTCAAGAGAAACTAGTTCTTTTTATTCATAACAAGAAATTTAAACTTGGGCAAGCCATACATTGACAAGATAGTTCAACAAGGGAAATAAAAGACCCCATCCAACAAGTCTGGTGGTGGTCGAAACATACAGACTCAAACATCAATCCATCTGAATATAGAACAGAGGTCCTCCTTGTCTGAAATGCTCGTCGCTCCACTTCTTAGTTTCATCAAACAGTTTCTTGGTTGCTTCTCGATCTCTTCCTTTAAGAAGGCTTTGAATCACCTCATCTTTGAGAAACAAATGCCCATCTAGCTTCTTGCAGCACTCCCTGAGTTCGTCACATCCTTTGCATTCTGGGAGATAATCCTTCTCAGACACGTCCTCCATACCCATCATTCGATCTCTGAGCTTGGCGTTTTCTTCTGTTAGTCGGGCGGTGCGGAGGTGACTTCCTTTCAGCTGAGTCTCAACCGCTATCCTTTGGGTGGTCTCTTCTTCCAGTTTCTTTTTCAGACTCCTCACTTCAGCTCTGGCCTCCCTTTCTATCTTGAGTTTGTAAGCCTTCAAGTCTTCTCTGTACTCTCGTTTGAGTCTCTCTTCTGCCTCTTTTACGGCCCTTTTTATGATCTCCTGGTGATCTTCAACAACAACAGTAGTATCCCTTTCACCTTTTTCCGTTCTAGCCCTCTTTTGAACTCTCTAAGATCCTTCTTTCAGCACCTTGGCTTCATGTGTCAACTCAATCCCTATTTGGTCCACAAGATGATGTTTTGGTCGCGCATCTGACTTCTTTTCGTGCAATTGGGTGCTTCCCATATTTACTGGGATGCAATTCTCAGCAGGCATAATGGCAATTGGAACCTTAGGTGGTTGCTTGTACAGTGGATTAACCTTCGGGAAAGGCAACAGACGATCTTTAACTCTATCCTCAACCCAATCCGTGTAGGCTTGTTTGGCAACGGCATTCTTTTCACCTAGAGAAGTCTGATCATCTGTATGGATGCTATTCCAGGCACTCCTCACCTTTTCTAGACCCTTTGGATCGGTTCCTTTCTCAAAGCAAACGGATTCGAATATCTCTTTGTCCAAAGGCTTGTTTTCAAGTGCAAAACCCAACTGACGCAGCGCTAGCTTAGGATTGTAATTGATAACACCTTTCGTTCCTATGAGGGGAACATTGTCAAAAGTACCACAACTAGTTATAACTTCCTCAACGTCCATTCCGGTAGGACACCAGACAATGTCGTTTCCAGTAAGCCCCATGATCCTTTGAGGCCATTTTTGTGAGTCTTTTGTTGTAACAAACGGCCCGCTTTTAGGTAAATGTGAAGTGAACCACTCATATAGCAACGGTAAACAACTCCCAACTGATCCTTTCTTCCCATACCTGGAGTGGATGGTATAATAAGTATCTGCTAAAAGAGTGGGCACAGGATTTTGATCCATGAAGAGACAAACAGCAGTTAGATCGACGAAATTTGGAATATTCGGGAACAACACCAAACCATAGATCATAACGGCTAGGAGAGCGTTGAATTCTTTCCATTTCTTCTCAACAGCAAGGGTGTCGGCCTTCTTTATCAGAAATTTCACATGGAATCCGTGAGTTCCACCATTAGGCTTCCAGTTATCTGTAACATCTTTCATGCGCAAATAAAGAGCACCAGCAATTCGGTCCATTTTTGGGTTCTCAGGTACACAAACAAAAGGGATCCTATGTTGAACCTTAATCTTGAGGATGTCAGCATATTCTTCAAGGGTTGGTGCCAGTTGGTAATCAAGAAAGGTGAAACATCGTAACTCGGGATCGTAGAACTGAAGAAGTGTGTATAGAGCCCATCCATCAACCCGAGAAGTTAACATGTGTAAGATATGGCCATATGTCTTCCTGAACTCATCCAAGTTATGCCCAGTAACTAAAGTGCTCAACTGAATCAGATGTGTCATATCCTCACGAAAGAAACTGCAGGTGAATGTACGCTTGGTAGCCTCTTTTGTAGCGGTCACGTTGCTAGCCATCCTGAATGAAGAGTAATAACCTCAGATACCCTGAAAAATGGCATGCATATGAGAAATAATACTATTTTTCTTTTTCTTTTTTTTTATTACATCTTTTTTCTTTTCTTTTCTCTTCTTTTTTTTTTTTTTTTTTTTTTTTTTTTTTTTTTTGGAAGGTAAATATGCCATGATGTAAATGATGCAATGGAAGTTTCCCCACATAGGAGAAGTGTATGTTGCCTCTGGATAAGATCGGACGTTGCAGGATCAAAGGTCCGGCATAGGCACAATGAAACCATGAGAACACAAGTCATCAGCAGAACAGAACGGTCACCAACGGTACCTGTCATGTATATCCCTCCCCACTCACGGGTGTAGTCTAGGTCAAGGTAGGTCAAAAAAGCCAACAGAGGATTGAAAGTAGGCGTAATCATACGATATTGCCTCTTTCAACCAAGCTCTGCCCGTGGATACATGATCGGATCAATCAGACATACGTCTTCTGTCCGTCATGGCCACTCTATTCCTAGTTCCTAAGGTATCACTCATGGCCTGGGTATTGGGCCTTTTACCTCATAGAACAATCCCACCCAACCTGCAAAACAGAACAGAAGACCCCAAGGAACACAGAATATAATCCATATGCATGATGTGCAAACAGAAATAAACATGATATGCAGGCAGAAAAGTAAACATGCAAACATATATACAAGGTATAGACATAAAAACAAATAAACACCCAGTAAATAAACAAACAAACGCAGGCTAGGATCGACTCACTAAGGATGGACCAGCAACAGGTCTAGCAACATCCCCAGCAGAGTCGCCAGCTGTCGCACGCTCGCAAAAAATGAACAGAGTCGCCACCAATATATTTATCCCATAAGGGAAAGGAATATCAGGAAACCTAACACAGGGAAGGAACAGGGTCTTGCGACCAGAGAATCTAGGTGCGGGAGTCGGTTACGCGAGGGGAAGGTGCTAACACCCCTCACGCCCATCGTACTCGATGGTATCCACCTATGTTTGTTTCTATCTAAAGGGTGTATACTATGTCTATGTCTAAATGCGAATGAATGCAAAATGTAGGGAAAATAAAGAATTGTACTCGCACGGGCCCTACCCCGCTGCCTACGTATCCTTTTCAGGAATCAGAGTTACCGTAGCTCGGCTCACGATTTTCTGTTTGTTTTTGTGTTTTTTAATTGGGCGGAGTTAACGCTCGCGCTCTTGCATAAGGGATCGCCTAGGATGCAGTGGAGCGGAGATAACGGTGCCCTTAGGAAGAAGAAAGAGATTGGTTTGTGTCTTTTAGGGTAGATGAGTGATGAACAGTTCCCAATACCGGGCCACTCACCACTTTCTCTATTTTGCTTTAGTCTGAACCATTGTTAGGTGTTTTAAAGTGTTTTTGGTTGTGTATTTTTTTTAAGGGAATTTACTTCGCGATTCGAATCACATAAAATGTATAATGATCGAGAAGCAGATTAGGGAATGAATCCCACTCACTTCCATCTCATTATGTAATGTTTGAGAAACAGATTAGAGAATGAATCTCACTCATTTCTCTCCCATTAATTAATGTTTGAGAAACAGATTAGGGAATGAATCCCACTCATTTCTCTCCCATTAAGTAGTGACCGAGAAACAGATTAGGGAATGAATCCCACTCGCTTCTATGTCACTAAGTGATTGAGAAATAGATTAGGGAATGAATCCCACTCATTTCTCTATCACTTTCTTAATGTGATTCGCATCTTCCTTTTATTAATGTTTTAAAGAGTTGAAAAGAAAAAGAATGAAATGGGGCACTAGATCTAACATTCTAATCTATGCTATTCTAATCTACAAAAATTATGAAAGCTATACAATTTATTAAAGGAAGACTATACATGGAATATGTAAAGAGAAGTCAATATACGGAAAATAAAATTGAGAACTATGACGAGTAAATGGTATTCACAAACACACATATATCGATTAAATCTATGCGAAAAATCAGGACTAAAAATCAATTCCTAAGTCTATTAACGAATTATTTACAAAGAAGTGTTAAAACAAAGAATATTCAAATATATTGTAAAGGAAAAGATTTCTTAAAAGGGTAAACAACAATTAGGAAAAATAACAAAATCATGACAATTATTTAATCAACCTAAAAACTAAGAGCAAACTTTTTTGTATTTTTATTTGGTTTAAAAAGTATTTGAGAAGCAAAAATAAAAGAAAACAACAAAATAAAATGAAAACTAGAACTAAGCTATCAGGGGTGTATTAGCAATCTCAAAAGAACTAAAATCTATATTAAGAAACAAACTGGGCCCAAATAGGGGAGTGGGAAGAGTAAGGGCGTCCAGGCCCAACATCATTAAGAGGCGTGAATGTTAGCATTCAAGGGGTGTGGTTCCTGGAAACAACCTAGGCCCATAGCACATGGCCCAACTACATTATCTATCCACTTCCATCTCTTCACTTTTATTTGTTATTTGATTTTATTTTCACCCAGCATGTTATTATTCAGACTATGGCTTTTTATTAAAATCAGCGTGACATTAACACATATCAACCTCAGATCAATTGGTCATACTTATTTAAAGTGAATAAAGACAAAACAAAGCTGAACCAATCAGAAATCTCCAACACGCCATCCAATCATTGCAACAAGAAATCAATCAACAAAAATAATGGGAAGGGTGGCCAATGAACGCGTGACAGGTCCTCTTGACCGTTGGAGAAATGGAGATTGACAGACGCCGGAGATTCCACTCCGGTCGTCTTCTCCGGTGGGTTTAGCGGCGGAGATGAATCAAATTTTTCCAGAAACGTGAGAAACCTACACCTTTCCACTCGAATTTTCATGTAGATTACGGATCTGGTCTTAGATTTTACTAATTCTGTCTCCACTATCTAAACCGAAGCAATTTCCAAAGCCCTAACATGTTGAAACTTCATTAAAACACACAAGTCTTGCATCAAAACGACTCTCATGTCATCTAGAACTTGAATATGCAGTTTAATCTATCAAACACCAATCGTTTCATCACAAACAGAAATCAAACATCAAGAATTCAAAGTTTAATACTCATGTGCATGATTCTATGGCATATCATCTATGATGCGAAGAGGTTCAGAAACTTACTTGCTACGAATCTTGGATCACGATCTTCTGAAACCTTCAGCTCTCCGCGTCGTAGATCTGAATGCGCATGGAATACTTCGCACCACCGAGAAATAAACTCAGCCTTCAATGCTCGAGCTCTCGCGAAAGAAGTGATTGAGATGATGATTGTTAAACTCCGAATCGTAGCATTGTGGTGATGAGCATTATTGCGTTTGCGTTGAGGTGACTATGGTGATCGAAGGAGATAGGTGATGGAGATAGAGGTGGTGGCTGAAAGAGAATGGAGGTGCTAACCGGAGTTTGTTAGGGGTTGTTCATGGTGGTTGAGGGTGGTTGCTCTGAGAAAAGTTAGTTACAGATTCGTAACAAACTTATTGAAGGTATATAGAAGAATGGTGAGAGAGAGAGAGAGGGAGAAAATGGAGAAGAGCGTGAGGGAATGAATGAATGAGAGAGAGATTCTAGAGCCCGAAAGAATGAGAGTGAGGTCCTTTTTATAGAGTGATTGTGCTTCTACATGTGAGGTGTATGGTTGGAGTGGGACCTTGCAAGACTTAATGGGCAAGAATGGAGTTTGTGGCAAGCTCCTCATGAGCTTTCTCGTGGCATATTGTGCATGGCTAGTTATGGTAAGTGACTGGTGATGGAGTGTTAGTCTCTCATGCTGCAAATTTTGGCTTAGCCCTACGCTTGAATGAAATGTCCATAATTAACGTGCTCAAAACATCCACTTTGTGCATGCATATCTCTTGCTATAAACCACCAATGAACCTGATTTTGGTATCCCCATAAAGAAGGGATGGCATAGAACAACATTTGTGTTGAGGGTCCCTTGAGATGAGGTCTACATCCTACTCAAAAACGCAATGAACTTTGCTAAGGAACGTCTGCCTTATGCTCATGCGCCTGTTGTGCCTTTGCCTAGTCTAGATGAAATGCCCGAGTGAATGACTTTGGGACCTTAGAATTTAGTCATCCCACCTCCAATTTCCACGATTTCTTGATCAATAGATAGAAGGCATGGGGAAGAAGAGATTGACACTAGAATTGACTCCAAATATTGCTTTTACTTCTCTGAAATTATCTTCAAACATGGCACACCACGTGTTTGTTATAATGACGCGCGTGACTTGGAATCCTGGCCTAACTGGTTGCGTGATACGAGCTTCGCGAGGGCCAGACTTTGAAGACTCATAACTGATTTAATATTCACTCAATCGATTCAATTCTTATTTCAATGGATAGAGGGCATGGAGGAGAGAAGAATGATACCAAGTTTACACTTTATAGACCCTTGTGTGTCTCTATAATCAACCTCAAAGTTGGCACGCCACGTGCTTGATTAAATGACCGTGCTGCCCAGGAAACTTGCCCAGCTTTTGCCTCGTATACAATGAGATTTTTGCCAACTTCTCTCTTTAATAACTCCCAATCCATGTGCCATATGAAAAAACTCCCAACTACAATATTGTAGAGGGTTATGAGATGAACATTTTTGGTGTTGACCTTGTTTTGAAATGAGGTTTAGAAACACGTGTAAAATGGGCTCTAAGTCAGCTGCTTGGCAAGTTTCAAACTCTCTGAGTTTTTCTAAGTGTGGAATATGGTTTCCATGTGATTCTTCCACCTTTCTTGTCTTTTATCTACTTAACCAGGCCTCAAGTGAGAAAACTTCCAACTAGGGAATTGTAGAGGGGCATGATTTGAGCAACTTTCATGTTGAGACTTTCTTGAGAAAATGCCTTGAGATGCATGCATTATTTGCATGAAGTAAGCTAGTCAGCCAAATTTTCAACCCTTCAAGGATTTTCTAAGTGTTAGAACTTGCCTTTTATGGAAACTTTCACATTTCAACTACCTTGCCATTTTTGGTGATCTTGATATTATCTTGACTTTATTTCACCTCATTGACTTTTCTTGACCGATTTTTCCAACAAAGGTCAATATTCGAATAATTCTTCTGATTTTGACCCAAAAGTCAACTGTTCTGATTTTCCCGACTATTGATGAAATTCCCGATTAAATCTCTTCCAGTCAGATCCAGTCAAACAAACACCTCCACAAGGTCAGCATGAGAAGTTTTCCACACATAGAAGCCATTCCCGATTAAATGTTGACCAGAAAGTCAACTGGTTGACTTTGGTCAAAGAAACCCTGATTTAAAGAACCGGATGATTTGCAAGCCAGTATCCTTCAATCAATGCCTTGACTTGAGACAAAGAGAAACCCCAATCCAGGAGGACTTCCCTGAACATAGAACCACGTGATTATACCTCAGTTTTCTCATTCTTTGATCAAACTTCTTTGCAATGAAGCTTTTTCTTGCTAGCCTTTGAATGGTACTCATGGTATGCATGCATGGGTATGGATTATGACCTAAGTGATGTATGCACATGAATGCAAAGCCTAAGCCAGTCAGCAGTAAAGGGGTAGGACAAATTTGGGGTATGACAGTTAGTACTGGCAATGTTTGTCACTAATGGATTAAAGATTGACCCCAATTCTCTAGTAAGGACACCTAACACATCATGGTTACTTGCATCCATTTCCTGTCCAAATGCTGCTTGACTACTGGTAGTTAAGGGCTGTATTTGAGCGGAAAAGCCTGTGTTTTGTGCACTTCGACCTATCGAACCGACATTAGGCGAAAACGCCATTGGGTTAGGTGCAGTATATGTGGGTCCTGCCCCTCGTGATCCTGCCATGTATGAATACGGCCTTCCATATGGGTTGTTAGGTCTCCAACTCTCGAAAGCAGATGAGGATGGCCCTGGGGTATGTAATTGACTTGCGGCATTTGTCGAGAAAGGTGGTATCTCGCTTGTGCCTGTAAGCGGAGGAATGGAAGTCGAACTGGAGACTGGGACAGTCCCTGTTGGTCCCGATGTATTTTCGGGCATAGCCTGGGAACTACCTATGGGTGCAGATCCTATCGACCCTGGTATATCCTGCGCTCCTTGAGTAGAAGTCGAAACGTGCGTAGAAGTTGCCGCTATTGTTCCTGACCCCTGTGGGGGATCTTGATCTCCCTCTCCACTGGCCACATTGACCATTTTCTTGTTGTACCTTCGTTTAGGAATCGGTGGTGCACTGCTGGTTAGTTTACCGTTCCTAAAGTTCATACAAGGTCTTGATATTTTCTAGACAAAAACAAAACAACAAATTAATGACAATCTGGTTGACACTGTCCCACTGGGCGTGCCAATTTGTTTACGGTGATTTCGGTAAACAACCGCTAGTCCTCCAAACTATAATTTATACTTTGGTAACTCGCAGGATCGACTAGATTGATCCTAGGACATAGTCAAACAATTGTCTTTTGATATAACTTGGTTCGTATTTGTTGGTTCTTGCTTCGAAAACTTGTTTGTGATGTGATCATATGACTAATCATGCGAAATAAACTTGTTATACACGTTAATATAACTTCGACAAAGAAACATGGAAAGCGTGTAAATTGCAGAAATATGAAGTACATGAATATAACGTGCAAGAGTATTAAATGCAGAAATGTAAAATGCTTCGAACGAAAATTGAACAAAAGATAAAGGAATTGAAAAGATACTTGAATAAAGGAAAATACAAATGTATTTAAAATGGTGTTGGTGTCATATGTACATTTCTCAGCGAACTCGTTCTCTTAACACTTGGTACTTGAGTAATTTGTACAAAATGAACACACTGGATCCTAATACTAAAATCCTTATTTATACTAATTCGACCCTAACGGTCCTACACTAATGAAATGCCACGTTGCTTCACATGCATACATTTCGAATCTCCGGGCGCCATCTGTCCCTATGCGGTTATTCAGAGTCTTTCGAATTTCAAATCCTCCCGCCTGGATTCTAAAATGATACGTGGCAACATGATCAAAACCGAGAATGCTACGAAAACGCGCCAAGCTTCAGTACTCTTTGTGTTTCATAAAAACGCTTAAGTCTTAAAGACAATTTATTTTGAACTAGCCTCAATCTTCATCATCTTTACTTCAACTTAAACAACATCCTCGAATCATGGCCATCAGGAGCCATCTCATTCTCGGAAATGGTCATCAGTAACCATCCTTCTTCAAACTCTAATTCTTCAAAGAATATTTCCTTAATACGAAATCTCCAGCTAACAGAGTCATATGATTGCGACTATTAGAGTGTAAAACATTCATGATTTTCCAGTTCTTGTTGCATTTAATTATATTAATTTGAAAATGCCCGATTCTATTTACTATCTCCTATTTTAAGTCCTTTATAGGGTTCTAACCCATTCATGGGGTTTTGCTGACACGGGGCTTCAACCCACTAACAAAATAATACCATTAAGGAACTTCAAGTCATTAACAAGAAAACACTTCCTTAGGACTTTAACCCAATAGGGGACCAGATGTGATATTTTTAAAACTACTCACAATCATAAAATTTGGTTACACATCTTGATATGACATAGAACTTACTAATCATAATTATTATTTTGATCGTCCTGATCTATATCATGGAAATGCTATCTCGTGTTCTTATAAATATACAATCCGAGTTACACACTTAACTTTAGGAACATCTCATTCCCACTTTCTCTTGGAAGGATAAATCATGAATCTAACTGATATGGTATGGTAGTGTTGTATACATCTGATAATACTCATATAAGGGTCTATCTCCGAGGCCATGTATCTTAGTGAATTGTCTAGATGTCATACTACGACTATAAACTCATACCTTATCGACACATCCGCAAGATACTAAATTGATCTCCTAGAGATCACCAATCTATAAGTCTCATCCAACTTCACTCCATATGGCTCTCATTAGTCATAAGAGTAATACACCCAAGACTTACTCATTCTGAGTATAGTTCACATAAGTTGGCTCCTCAAACGTCTAGCTTTCGTGGTATCTCTATAGGTGATCAATTATGCAATACACCTTTTGGAATTTCAAAGGCAATTCTGTCGATCCGGCTTGCATTAATCTTGCAACTCCTTTCTCAATCTTGCACATCTACGATGGTACACAAAATGGGATTCAAGATTTACTTAGTTCTAACAATGTGTGAATGTCATGCTCTGTGATCATACAACCCAAACACTACTTAGGACGATAAACAACAAAAGGAATTTCAGTAAGCCACTCCTACTCTTGACAACCAAATAATACACAATCATGATGAACCTTGACATTCCCACATACTTAAAAACTTGGATTCCCCTTCAAACTTAATATTCATTATATGTTTCATCACAACTTATAACTCATGCCATCTACCGATGAGTTCACACGATGTAGTTCGTTTCATGATCCACACTTAAATATGTACCCAAGCTTGGCTCACTCTCGTTTACTCACTCCATACTTGGAATCTCATAACATAACTTATATGCTTAAAGAAATGAGTGTGAAACTCCATAACTACTACAACACAAGGTAATCAAGCTTACATACTTGTGACCAATATAATACTTGTTAGACGATGTGATGGATCTAGAAGGGGGGTTGAATAAATCCCTCTTTCTTTTACTTTACGTGCTTTTTAATTTTTAGGCGAAAGCTTTGCGGATTTTGAAATCGTCTACAAACAATCCTTTATTGAAAGGAACGGATATGCTAAACTGAAGTGATAAAAAAATGAATCAACGCTTTATTTTATCAATTGACTTACTTGTGTCACTTTGGAATATTACTACCAATGATCTATATTAAAGTAACAACAATAATTTGTGTGTGTGTAATTTTGTCAAACACTCGGTGTGCAAAATTCACCAAGTTCTAACAACTCATACTACCACAAATTATGCTAAAAGAAAGTAAAATGCGATAAAGAAAAGTAACACACGATTTGTTTAGGCAGTTCCCCTTGTCGTCCTAGCGTAGGGTACGTCTGCCCATAATTCTAAATTTAGAATTAGGATATACAGTATTAAATTGAAAAGTATTTACAAGAGAAGAAATGTTACCAACAACCCACTATAAATGCAGAAAATTGATACAATATTCTTCTCTCCCCTTGATTCGAGCAGAACCAAGTATGCCACCGATCTTTGATAAACCTCCGGTTGTAGATACCTTGTTGAGAACCCAATTCGATTCTCAAACCCTCTGCTCGGCTGATTTAATCCCAACATTGTGACCCCGATTCTTCCTTCTCTATCCTCCGATTGTAGCTACCTTGTTGAGTGAACCCATGATTCTTCAACCCCTTAAGCACGACTGAATATTGATGAAGCGAAGAATCGTCAAAACCCCTAAATCCCAATGATCTTGGAGGACAAAACCCTCATATTTTATTCAAGAAAAACCCACAATATCTTAACCCGAACAAGAACTCAATCTACCGTCGGACAAATGATAGACAAAAATTGTTATATGTAGTTGTCAAGGATGAATGAGAGATTGAAGATGATAAGAGCTTTGTGTATCTATTTCACTTTTCTTGTTGAAAACCAAATGAAATAACCAATCAAACTTATATATATTGTCCAAAGCCAAAGTAACAAGAGAAACACAAAATTATGGTTTTCTGAGCGACAGGTCGACCTAAACAGCTGAGGGGGTCGACCTGAGCATACCCAAGACTGCTAAAACAAAACTTCAGCAAGCTATGCGTCGACCTAAGAGTCGACCTGAGCAAACCCATTCCTTTCTCAACTTGTTATGCGTCAATGTTGAATGCAGTATAGGACAAGTAACAAAAAAGATTTGGAAATACTGATCCGGGATTTATCGTGTCCACAGAGATTGTGAGAATGCCATTCAATAGTTTCTACGGTTTCGAACTTTGGATTGAATGAGCAAAAAGTAAACAAAGATATAGACATGAAAAGAATAAACACATTCTTAGAAGATAAATAACTTATCAGGAGTGTAAATATATTCACTCTTCACAAACATACAATTACCAACCCGTTATACTCAACCTACAATACTCATCTATATCATCACGTATCTCTCACATAAGTGTCCATCTCTGGAGCACAAATGAGATCATCTCACAACTAAGGTTATCTCTAACGCGAAGTCGCGAGAACATCTGTATTCTCGCGTCGGCGATCTCTCGCGCGCCGCTTAAACACGAAAGCATTAAGTACAAATACCCTCAATGAATGCTAGCTCTAAATCTATCTCTAGAGTTCAGAACCAACAGATAATCATCCTAGATAAGGATTCAAGAAGTTTATCTCTAAAGCAACCCAAATCCCCAGCATAGAGCAAAAATCCAGAACAACACCAACACAGATTTGTAAAGCAAGTTAAACATAACATTATAATCGGTAAATATACATAAGATTCGAGTAACTATACAAACAAACCCAGCACAAAGAAATACACAGAGAATAGAAGAGATAAACCAAACATCTCGCGGGTTGTCAGCTCCGGTTGAGGAGAAATCCACCTCTGATCTTCCAAGTGCATGACCCGGTGTTGTTTTCTAAGCCAATCCTACTCTAAGAATGAAGTTGATGGTGTTGGGACTCAAAAATACCCAACCCATAACCTAAAAATGTGATTTTTCCCCTTTTTAACAAGTCTGAAAATTCGCAGGTCCGCTTAGCGGCACAGAATCCGCTTAGCGGAGTCTGCTAAAAATCAGATTTTGTTTTCGCCATAACTCGAGAACCGTAACTCCGAATTGCGTCCGGTTCGAAGAGTTGGAAAGCTTATTCAATGCTCTATCCAATAATGAATGAATGGAAACCAAAATGATGATTTTGGTCATCCTTATTTTGAGCCTATGGAAGTCTGCTTGACGGTGGCTAAGCGGGCTTGCACCAAAACTGCGAAATCGAAGTCGTGCCTTTGACACTTTATTCCTCAAGGCTCCAATAAGCATGAATACCTATAAAAACAAAGGAAAAACTATCAAATGGTATAAAAGTATATGAAAATACAACTATTCACAAAGTATACGTATTGATACACAAAACGGGGAATTATTCAAACGGTATTAACAAAAGTATCGATAAGTGCCACTATTTACATACACAAAATAAGTACATTTTGGCACTTATCAGTCGACCTAAACATGGCCATGCATCGACGCGTGCTTCCCCAACATGACTCCCAGAATGCGTCGACCTGAGCATTCCCGAGGCTTCACCAAAATCACATGAGTCAACCTGAACAAGGAGTAGGTCGACCCGAGCTTCTGAAACTTCAACAATTGCCAATTTTGTTACCATGAGCCGACCTACATAATGTGTAGGTCGACTTATGCACGTGAGATATTCAAAAATGCTAATTTTTGTGATCCTTCATGCTTCCTTCTTTGTCCTATTGACTAGGATTACTTCCAAGCACAAACGTCACGTTTTTACATCATTGAAACACTTCATTTGCCCTCACATACTCCCCCTTTTTTATGATGGCAAAACTTGTCTCAGGGCATGAATCTCGTGAAAATAAACAGAACTTTCAACAGCTCTGAGAGAGAAAACTCCACCTATCTTGGTCCACACATTTTGCTTCGTCCTTTCATGTCTTTGCTTATGTCGTTGCTTAGCTTCCACAAAAGCCAATAAGTCACTATTCGGGAATGCAAACATATAGTATCTTTCCCCGGTCGACCCCATGTGTGAGACTATGGACACGAGTCACGACTCTCTGTCATGTCAGACCTCTTTCCCGATCTATACATTTAAAAATATGGGAAACGGATCATAGAGGTCTGCTTTATTAGGAACATCTTTCCCAAGCAAGCACCTCTTATATGGGTCAAGACAAAGGTCACAGAGTTCTGCTTTATTAGGATTTAGGAACATCTTTGATCTAATGAAATCTTTGAGGCTATGGTAAACATATTTTTTTCTGAATTTTTCCGCTTTGGACATTTACTGTCAAATTTGCCGTTGTAGACAATGTATTTGTTCTAGAACAGCCTTAAGAATCCATGAACAAGTGTTTCTTATAAGTACTGAAAATATGTTATCATTTTTTATATAGTAGTAATGCACCCATTTAATCCAAAGGCTGTCATGTTTGCCACTCAAATTCCAACACAGTTTGATGAGACAAGCTTTGTTCTAGTTCTTAATGGATATAATATTCAAGACACATTTGGGTTTAGGGGAGCAAACCTTTTGCTAAAACAAAAAAGGACTTTCAAGTAATGACCTTTTTCCCACTCCACAAGAAATATTTGCATATTGCTTCAATCTTATTGCTCACTTGTTTGGGAAGAGAGATGCATTACATCCAATAATTGACTATAACAAATATGATACTTTTTATTAATTGAACTCTACCGACAAAACTAAGTAACCTGACACTCCACTGTTTCACCCTTGCTACAATCTTCTCAACTAAGCTAAGGCAATGGAAAAAAGATAGCTTTTTGCTTGATAAAGGGATGCCAAGTTACCTGAAGGAAAGGGGACCTTCACTAAAGTTAGTAAGTAGTTGGATTTCCGCCTTAGTTTTATCCAATGTTACCAAAGTAGAAATTGCACTTGTTGGCATTGACAACTAGCCTAGTGGATTCGTAAAACTCCTCAAATGCTCCCATGATTAACGATATGGATTTGATATCACCTCTAGCAAAGAGTAATAAGTCATCAGCAAAGCTCAAATTTATTATTTTAAACTTTTTACATTTTGAGTGGAAGTTATAGTTAGGGACATTCTTCAATTTTTTTAAGACTCTATGCAGGTACTCCATTACAATGACAAAGAGGAGAGGGGACAGGGGGCCACCCTGTCTTAAACCTCTTTTGGTTACCAAGAATTAAGAGTGCTCACCGTTAATTCTGAACTTGTATGGAACTACGGTTACAGTTAACCTTATTCAACTAATAAATCTATTTGGAAAGCTAAACTCCTTTAAAATTGTCTCTAAGACACTCAGTTCAAAGTGTCGTAAGCTTTTTAGAGGTCCATTTGAAGCACGCATCTAGGCATACCACCTTTGGTAGAGTAGCGCTTGATCAATTTGTAAGCAAGTAATATGTGGCTTGGATATGATGATTAGGGACAAAAGCTGCTTAACTATTGTTAATTATGCTATTGAGGACTTTGCCAAACCTTGTTGTCATGATTTTGGAGATGATTTTATATATTATTGTGCAACAAGAGATGGGCCCATAATCTTTTATGGTAATGGCTGAATTATTTTTTTGGATTAGAGTGACCAGAAAACTGTTGATAGGCTTATATAGTTGCTCCTTGACAAAGAATTCTTAAATTGCATTAACTCTGTCGATCAGTCTTGGTGATCTCCCAAGTGGATTTGAAAATCTTTGCACCATAACCATCTACTCCAGGAGATGTGAGGTCATTGATACCTTTGAGGGCTTGGAATATCTCTTTCTCTTCAACAGGGGCAATGAGAGATTGGCTTGGATTTTTGCCTCAAGACTTGATCATCAATGTTACTCCAATAAAGGACTTCTTCAGTACAAACCTTGGTTCTATCCATGAGTTGACTATTGAGCCTGTCCAAGTCAAGGTTTTGATGAGTCTGCTTCAAGTCTAAATTAAACGAAATCAAAACTAAATTTTCAAAACTAAATCAAACGAAAGGACTAGCCTTGTGGTAGATTAAATGATATGGGTTATTGGAATTAAGAGTATTTAAGATAGCATGTAGCCTAAATATTACATCATTATTAGAATGGAATCTAACAACAATTGACAAGATGTACTCAATGGTGCTTCTGGAAATTAAACAATATTTTAAAATGCAAAGAGGAAATAAAACAGACCCGATATTCAAAAAAGTACAACAAACAGGACAAGTATTCTTCGACAAGTATCTTCGACCACGTGTGAAATTTATTCTTTGACTAACACTGGTGAGAAGACTCACCACAAAAAAAAAGTTAGCTATGTTTTAGATGATAACTTATGATGTTTGAAGTTTTTGTGATCATCTCGAATCTTTAGAACACATTTTTTTAGTGCAACATTACACGCATAATATGGACATAAATCTTGGCCTAGTAAGAATATCCTTTTGGATCGGATGTAGTTAATGTTTGAGAGTTTCTTTATTGAACCCCTCTATGGGGGTGACCCCCAGCGAAAACCCCAACTTGCCCCTGCTTTGGAGATGTATCTCCGAAGTATTTTTTTTAAAATTTTTCCAGACTTCGGAAGTGCATCTCCTTAATTTCTAAAAAATTGGTGTTTTTGGAGATGCATTTCCGAAATGCATGAAATTTCAAAAATATGTTATTTTTAACAGTCAGCTATTATTTCGGAAGTACATTTCCGAAATAATGTGTTCATATATCATTTTCCCTCCTTCACTATTTCATCATTTTTCTCCAAAACAAACTCAAACCCTCTCCAAAACTTCCATCAATATCAATCCATTTTCGTCTCAAAATCAAGTTTCAAACCGTTGATCACGTTAAAGGGAGCATAGAAAGCTACAATTTGAGGCAAACATCTCTCATTTCATCCCCTATTTCACTATATTGTTGTCGATTTCTGTGATGAAAACTCCGTCAGCTCGGAAGTTCATTTCCGAAATAAGTCACCTAACAAATTTCAAAAATGAACTTCCGAAATAATGCCTGGCAGTATTAAAAAAAACAATTTTGACCATTTTTGCTAAATTTTGAATTTGTTAGGTATGGTGCATCCGAACAACATTGTCGTCGATGACGTAGTAGTTCCTGAAGATGTCAACATTAATAACGATTTGGTTAACGATGTTAAATCCATGATCGATGCGGTGGATGTACGAGAACAATTTACAAATGATCGGAGCTTTTCTTGTCGTGAACAATTGCTTGATTCGGTTCGTAGTGAAGCTAGTAAACTTGGATTTGGCATTGTTATTTTAAGGTCCAACAATGGAAATAGTAGATGGAAAGCTTTTGTCATTTTGAATTGCGAGAGGGGTGGGAGGTATGCACCAACAAACCGGGTGTTAAAACACGAAGACACGAGATCGAGAAAGTGTGGGTGTCCGTTTAAGTTGTGCGTGACTCAGAGGGTTGATTATTTGTGGCGTTTAAGCGTCATTTGTGGAATTCATAATCATGCCTTGGATGCCAAGCTACACAGGCATCCAACGGCGTGTCGGTTGTCCCGCGAAGAGAAGAATGTTATTTCGGATTTATCGATTATCAAAGTGGCTCCGAGAAACATACTTTCCGATTTGAAGCGAAAAAAACCGGATAGCGTTTCAAATATCAAGCAAGTATACAATGAACGGCACAATCTTAAAGACTTGAAAATGGGCCCTCGCTCAGAAATGCAACAACTTTTGAAACTATTAGGCGTGACATTTTTTGGACTCATCCCGAAAGTATCAAATTGTTCAACATATTTTCAACCATTCTTGTTATGGATTCGATGTACAATACCAACAAGTATAGGCTTCCGCTTCTAGAGATTGTCGGTGTGACCTCGACGGACAAGACATTTTCGGTCGGATTTGCTTTTTTGGAATGTGAAAAAGAAGATAACTTTACACGGGCTTTGGAAATATGCAAGTCTTTGTTGGTTGATCAAAAGAATATGCCAAGTGTCATTGTTACCGAACGAGACAATGCTTTGATGAATGCGGTCGATACCGTCTTCCCGACATCGATCGCATTACTTTGCCGGTATCACATAACGTTCAACGTGAGAAGTAAGCTCAAACCCGCAGTTGGCACGAAAGATAGGCCGGATGAAAACAGTAAAGTCATCAAAGCCGGTGTTGTGGTGGATAGGATTATGGCCGCATGGAGGGATATTTTAGATGCACATTCCGAAGAGATGTATACCGAGAAATTTGTATACTTCAGGTCTTTGTGCGTTTCTATTAAGACTTTTTGTCATTATGTCGAATCCACTATCCTTGACAAAGTAAAAGAAAAAGTTGTTTATGCTTGGACGGATCGAGTAAGACATCTTGGTTGCACTACAACTAACCGAGTTGAATCCGCACATGCGGCGTTGAAGAGATGGTTTGGTGATAGCAAGGGGGATTTGTGTCGGGGATGGAACACCGTGAACCAAATGCTCGAAAATCAACACAATGAAATTCAAACATCTTTCGGTCGGAGCAAGACGGTTATGGAACACCGGTTTAAGGGCCAAAATCTATTCTCGCAATTGATTTATAACATATCCCGTTCGGGATTGAATTTTATGTTTCATGAAGCGAAGCGGGTGGAGACAACGGGTCCGAATAGTTCTAAATGCGGGTGCATAATTAGAAAAACATACGGGCTTCCATGTTCTTGTATACTTTCTAAAAAGATGAAGTTGAATTTACCGATACGCATGGATGAGGTAATTGACCATTGGAAGAAGCTCCGTTTTGATGATTTCGAGCCGCCGAAGGAAAATGATTCCAAAATCACCATCTTCGACGAGTTGGAAGTGATAATGGATAAGTTTGCTAAAACGGATGACACAATGAAAATGCGTATAAAAGAACAATTGCGAAAAATTGCATTTCCGGAGACCACCGATTTGAAACCGCCATCTCAACCGGTTAAAACAAAGGTGCGCTGAAAAAGCCGAAAAATACCCAAGAAGACACATCAACCAAATGATCTCCTTCCTACTTTGAACATGTTGATGCATTGATCCCGGATTCACCAACACCAAAGTCCAAGAAGACACATCATCTAAATGATCTTCTTCCCGCTTTTTATGCACAAATATATTGATAACATAGTTGATGTTGGAGCCGGCGACAATTGTGGATATCGGGCCGTTAAGGGTTTGCTCAGAAAAGGAGAAGAAAATCACACTCTTATTCGACGGGCACTTATTTCGGAGTTGACTTCGCATAGGAACATCTACGCCCGACTCTATGAAAATCAAGAAAACTTTGAGAAACTTCATAATTCACTTGTTCCACCACTAAGCGGTATCGCCCCGGTTTCGAAGTGGATGTCATTCCTCGATATGGGCCATCTTATAGTAAGTGCGTACGATCGGGTGTGTGTCGATTTGACGATATTTGGATTATGTGAGACATTCTTTCCACTTCATAGTCGACCGCCTTTGGACGCGTCGAGCCGCATCATATGTATCGGGTATCTAAGATCGCGCCACTTTGTGCAAGTTTTTTAGAAACTGGGGTGTCCTATACCGGTTACTTCTTGTCAGTGGACGACACATCATACAAATGAGGCGGAGACTTGGCCGGATCCTTTCGTTGAAAGAATGAGGGAGTTTGAAGAAATGATGAAGCAAGAGCGTGAGGAAAATAAAGAGCGGTCGAAGAACATACCGATTTTAGATCTAAGCGCCACCGATTGGTTCGGCGAATTTTAGTTTTAACCGGACCGTTTTTTTTTTTGTAATGACCAGTGCGTGTCATTTTTTGTATGTATTGTCGTTTACCATGTAAAATCAAACCGATTCAATACATATATAATATAAGTATGCTTAATGTTGTCATTGTTTATGTTGTGTCTATTTTGTATGTAATTGTTATTGTTATCTCAAAACAGAATGCAATGCACAAAATCTACATGTTTTTGGACTTATTTCGGAAGTTCATTTCCGAAACATCCACTGAATGTAAGATAAGGTTTGTTGGGCCATTATTACTCCAATAAGTCTATAAATACAACACAATCTTTTCCATCCTCATCACACCACAAAACACCAATGACACAAACCTACCCCCACCTAGCATTCGTCTACTTCACTAGTGGCTACTCGATGCCGTTCCAATTCCACTTCTCGCGCGACACGCCGTTTGCGGAATTGATAACGTCGCTCAACACGCTATTGCAATATCCGGAAAATCAGAAGGTTGTCAAGCTTGAGTACCGCTCGCCATCGCTAAACTACAAGGGAGACGTTGAGTTCACCCCGTTCGAGGTCAAGAATGACGAAGATTTAGCGGTTTTATGGACAACGTTCGACCGATTTTCTTCGAAGGGTCCGATTGAGTTGGATGTGAAACTTCAAAGATCGGGGGCCGACGTTATCAAAATGTTCACTCATCCTCACCTACCCGTGTTTAACAATATGTAACTTTAATTTTATGTAATGTGATCTTTGTAATCTTCACCTTTTAAATAAATCGAATCGTTGTTGTTTGTTATTTTTCTTCCGTATCAGACCTTATTTCGGAAGTACATTTCCGAATTCTTCCAAGGGGGGTGAATTCAGAGATGCACTTCCGAATTCACCTATTTTCTGGAAAAAAAATCATTATTTCGGATGTACATTTCCGAAATCTGTTTTTTTCATTAAAAAAAAACATGTTTTCGGAAGTGCATTTCCGAAACCACTTTTTTTTTCATAAAAAAGTGACTTCAAAAATGTATTTCCGAAGTTTAGGGACATTTTGGGGTTTTCGCCAGGGTTGACCAAGATAGGGAGGTGTATAAAGAAATTCTCTAATGTTTTTGGAAATGAAAGTATTTTTTATTTAATACCAAGGCCCAATAACTCAAATATCCACGATTTATTATCTTTAAATGAAACTATATATAAATCCATTTTATTTCTCTCCCTCCCATGTATTTTATTTTAATTTCACATTTATGTGATGTTGGTTTCCTTGAAAAATGAGTCGTGCAATATTATCCTTCAAAATAAAAATTGTTATATTTATAAATGAAATTATCAAACTAATATATTATTACTCCACTTATGTGATTCAAGTTAGAAGGATAAAAGAAATATGTCTTATTTCTATTTTAAATTAAAAGTCTTTTAATACACCAGTTATTATTATTTTAATTTTGTACTTAAATATATAATATTATATTATTATTGTATTTAAGACAAAAAAATATTTTGTTATTTGATATTATTAAATCTTTTTTATTTGAACTAATTAATGTTGTTTGACTATATAATTAATTTTTTATAAAATAAAAATAATCCAACAAATTTATAAAATATATCAGATGAATTAGATTATAGTAACTTTAAATATATGAGTTGTATCTAATTAATTTAGTAATTTTGTTAGTTATTTGATTCAATGACTTATTTACCAAATAATAAAATTAAGGGTTAAATAGTGTTCACCCCCCTGCCAAAGTAGCGAGATTCGGTTTTCCCCCTTATTAAAAAAAAATTTAGCCTTCGCCCCTTAGAAAACAAGATTCTGTTAATAGTTGCAAAACCTGGGATTCGATCCTAGGTCACTTATGATACAATGCTCCAATCTTACCACTAGGCCATGCTTGTTAAGTTGATTTTAATTGCCAAATAGTTGTATATAATTGCTGCAAGCTTAACATTTAAAAAAAATACATTTATATACATTAAGTTTTTTTAACTATTTTGTATATAAATGTAAAACGTTTTAATACATTTATTGCTGCAAGCTTGAAAAAATTTTTAATTAACAATTTTTTATAACGTTTTAGTTTTTTATGATACATTCAGTTTTTTAACTAACTTTTCTAAATCTAAAACTTTTATATAATTATAAAAAATACATTTATATATTTATAACGTTAATTAAAAAACGTTTATATAATTATAAAAAATATTTATATAATTAAAACATTAATTAAAAACATTTATTAAAATTATTAAATAATACATTTATATAATTATAAAAAAACTGAATAAAACATATAAATAATAATTATTAAAAACGTTTATATAAATTAAATAAACTTTTTAACATTTTACAAATATTAATATTATTTTATAATAACTTAAAAAAGCTTTACAAATATTAATATTAATATATAGATAATGCAATAATTAAAAAAACTGAGCAAATTCCTAACAAATATTTAAAAAGTTAATTAAAAAACTAAATAAAATTATTTTAAAAAAACGTTAATTATAAAAATTATTAAAAAATCATTTAAATAAAATTGTTAAAAAAACGTTGATATAAATTAAAAAACTGAATAAAAACGTTAATTTAAAAAATTTAAATAAAATTATTAAAAAAATGTTTATATAAATTACTAAATAATACATTTATATAATTATAAAAGAACGTTAATTAAAAAAATTAAATAAAATTATTTTAAAAAAATATTTATATAAACTATTAAAACTGAATAAAAACGTTAATTAAAAACTTTTATTAAAAAAAAGTTAATAAAATAAAAACATTAATAAAATAAAAACATTAATACAATAAAAACATTAATAAAATAAAAACGTTAATAAAAAAACGTGAATATTTACTGAGCAATAAAAAAACGTGAATAATTTTTTTAATAAAAAAACGTGAATAATTTTTTTAATAAAATAACTGAGCAATAAAGAAAACGTTAATATTTACTTAAAATTTCTGTTTTAAATAGTTTACATAATTTATGTTTTATATAGAATTGCTTTACAATAAAATTTCTGTTTTAAATAGCAATAAAGCAACATTATAAACAACTAAGCATTCATGGTTTGGTGGTAAGCTTGCAAGTTTGTAACCTTAGTGACCTGGGTTCGAAACCCAGGTTTTACAAGTTTGATTATTTGTAATTTTGCAAGCTTTCCAAAACCATGCCCAGTCAGCAAGATTCCAAGCCCAGTCAGCAAGATTCCCTTCGCCCAGTCAGCCAAACAAGGGATAGGGGGTTCCTGGAAACAGAATCTTGTTTTCTAAGGGGCGAAGGCTAAATTTTTTTTTAATAAGGGGGAAAACCGAATCTCGCTACTTTGGCAGGGGGGTGAACACTATTTAACCCTAAAATTAATAATTATCTATAGTGGGTCAAACAATTGACCACTATAATTTGAGATAATGATGACACACTATGACATTAATATATAAGTGAATCTTCTCCAATTTCAATCAATGAATATCAAAAATATTAATTTTATCATCATCTCTTGTTCGTCCTTTTCCTCCGGAATCCCTGTCCCAAATATTGGTAAGAGGATGAATTGGTTGTATCTAAAAAACTCATTTACAAAAATAGACACATATTCGTTATTGGATTGAATTTTCTCGTCTTCAACAACTACCAACAAGTTTGAAAGTCATGCTACAGTAATTAGAAAAGCGATGAAGATGCTTGAAGTCCAATTTGGATGTTCACATGCATCATCATGAAATAATAATGATAACGATGTCATAACACCAACAAGATGATGATGAATGCTTATACAACTTCTAATTATCCCGACCTCTGTGTAGGTTCATCATCACACTCAAAAGGGTCTTCATCTCAATCTATTAATTTTTATGTTGCTAATGACGCTGAGGTTATGGCTGAGAGCAAGAACCAAGGGAAGAGGAAGAAGAAAAACGAAACTATTAACGATGGAAGAATCCACAATTTACCATTAAGGAAATATGGATCAAACACTCATGCTAGTGAAGTGAAGTGGGAGAATTCACACTTAAGTAAATATTACATGGAAATGTCCATTATACCCTCCAATCATGCAATAATCACTAGTTTGCGATTTAGTTCATTTCTAGCAAAATACTTAGAATATCTACTATCTTCTCATCAAGTATTATTAGGTTTCCCTGACCTTCACACTCATGCTTAGGAAACATGGGGTGTTACACGGTATTTGGAAGAAGTACTACTAACATGACAATACAAAACTGACGCGCCGGCTTGAGAGGAGAGAAAGAACAAGTGGAATAGAAGAAATTGCTCACCACAAAAGAAAGGTTAGATATGTTTGGGATATTAACTGATGGTGTTTTGTATTATTGTGATCATCTCGAATCTTTGGAACACCTTTTTTTAGTGAAATATAACACGCACAATATGGACTAAATTCTTAGCCTAGTTAGGATATAGCATAAATCCTCTAGGTTAGAGCAATGAAAAGCGAATGCTAATCGAAGAAACAGGGAGAAAAGGTTGGAATAGACAAATGCTGCAAATTGTTGTAGCATAATCCATTTATGGAGTATGGAGGGCAAGGAATGCAGGGGTGTTTTTTCATCTATGCGTAGTTCCTCGTTAAAAATATATCATATTATATAGCATAGTTATGAGATGTACTATGCATGGGACACTCAATACACATCTAAATGTAAGAAAATTATGCATAAAACAATTTACTTGATATTAATAGATGTATTAGTGAGATTGATACTTTGAATATTCACATGGATACTTTTAGATCAGATATACTTAATGCTTTTTGAAATAAAACTAGTTTTGATTTAAAAAAATTGCGTATTTGTACCAAGGCCAAAAAACTCAAAGATCAACAGTGTATAATCTCCAATGGATTTCATATGACTTATTAGGTATAAAACTATCCCCATGCCAAAATTCAAGCTTCAATTCAGAAGATTGCTCAGTCAATTGCTCAGATAGTCAACAATCGACTAGTTTGACCTGAAAGTCAATTATGGTCAAAGTACAGTCGAAATTCCTGATGTTTGGTCAACATCCTTATTTTGAAGTATCATTCATAATTTGATCAAGGGTTGATCATGATTCATCGAGGAAAGTTCAGAAATCAACAAAACTCAAAGTTTCTAAATTAGGGTTTTTGACCTAAAAGTCAACTGAACTTTGACCAGCCATAACATTCACATGGAACATCAGAAATTCTCCATCCAAAGCCTATTTTGAAGGAAATTGATTTATCTACAACTTTGTCTCTCTAATGCCAAGGCAAAAATGCTTCATTTGAGAGATACAAGCCAAAACATTACAGGTCCTTCTAGAAGCTCGCAAAAAGCTGTTTTGTGTCAAGAGCCATATCATCAAGATAAAATCTTCAAATTCAAAAAAGATTCCAAAGTGGCTTGTAGAGGACACCTTGGGATTTCCAAAAAGTCCTATAACACTTTCATATCTTAAATATTGAGGGAGATGTGCCTTGTCAAAGTTGGTTAATTTTGGGTGAGGTATGTGAAGCAAATAAGGGTCAAAATGGATTTTTTTTTTTGTAAAGAAGCCCAATCTTTTATGATCCAATCTTGTTCTCCAAGTCATCAAAGAGATCCAATCCCAAGGCCACAAATTTGTGATGATTATTTGATTTTATATTGAATTTTATCCATTTAAAATATAATATAAATCAAATAATTAAGATGATAAACAAATATTTGATTTGAGAGAGACTTCCAATCAGATTCAATCATCAATTAATCAATATATTAGATTGAATTTCTTGCTCCTCAAGTTTGCAAATGTTAATGCTTTTATTGGTTGATTGGCATCTATGTTTGGCTAAAACATAATAGTAGTAAAACATAATATAATTGTGAATCTTGCAAATATAAAAAGAACAAAACAGGTACAAGAAATATGTTATATGGAATGTCATGACATCAACTCATGACATCGCGCCTGTCGAACTGGAAGGAAGATTCAGTTTGTACTCAACAAATACAGGATATTCAAAGAATATTTTGTAATCCTATATGGCGCAAATTTAAAGGTCAAAAGAATATTTGAAGAATCAGATCAGATGATTGAAGATTCAAGAAGAATCAGATCAGAAGATTGAAGATTCAGCAGTTTCTAATTTAAGAGATAAATTAGGAAACTCATGATTAAAAGACCTTATTTGTAGCAGAATATTTATGCATATTTGTAACAGCAAGGCGTGCTGCGATTTGTAAGCCCAAGTCCAATTGGGATCAAGTTTTAAATAAGAATCTTTGTAACCTAGTTTTATATAGAAAACCTTGTTTAGAAACGATGTAGTCATTAGGGTTTCTATAGGTAGACCACCCAGGTTGTGGGATGGCTGCCATGTCATTCTCGAAACCTGTAGGTAAGAGAAGTGATTGTCCTTACTCAAAACCTGTAGGTAAGAGTTGAGTATTGTGTTCTTGATCGAAGCTGTGAAGCAAGATCAAGTTATTGTGCATTGTTAATTGTGTAAATAGTTGTTGCAGGGTTGTAACAGTTAGGTATCACTAGGGAGTGAGCAGAGGTTCTCTTGTCTTGGATGGAGTTCTGAGATAAGGTTGCATTGGGTAGTGACTAGGTAAACTAGAGGTTGTTTATCTGTAAACCAGAGGTTGTTTATTTGTAAACCAGAGGTTGTTTACATAAAATAGTACTACTGATAGTGAAATCTTCTTCCTGGCTTGGTAGCCCCCAGAGTAGGTAGTTATACCGAACTGGGTAATAATTAACTGTGTTATTTATCTTCTGCATTGTTTGTTCACTTATGAATGTTATGACATCTTTTATAACATCAGGTTCAGAAGTGTTAGATGTTCCTGAATAGAACCATATAATTGTTTCAATCTGGTTATGTTTACTAAATGTGTGATCCCAGGTCTTATAGACTCCGGTTTAGGAGTAATTAATAAATGAGGGATCTTTCTATTCTGCCTCTGCTACAATAATAATAGATCAGATGTCTTGACATCTGAATGACATCCGAGTCTGTCATACCAGAATTTCAGCATAGATTGAGATCATATTTTGCCAAGTTTAGAAAGTTTTGAAGCCATATTTCAATCAAGCTACAAATCATGGATTCAAGAAGATTCAAGCAAATTTTCTTAACCTAATTGGATTTCCTATATATATATACAAGCATTCCCAACCTCAAGGGCACGGGATGGAAGTCCAAAGAAACCCTAACAAAATTCCAAAAAATCTCAAGAATAAAAGATATTCGTTTTAGGGTTTTCAACGATCCTCGAAGAAAAATAGCATCCCTATTCTCTTCCTGGGACGAAATAAGGTGAGTTTGAAGCAACATCCAGGTACCATGACGTTCAAAACATGCATACCAAACTCACCATATTCTTGCTTATTTTAAATTTTTCGTAATTTGCATTCCCTTGTGATTCAATGTGAACAAACCATATGGATGAGTTTCAGACACAATATAGAAGAGGTTTGAATCGTTGTTTTGGAGCTTTGGTGCATGGAACGATTTCCACCATTGTTAGGGCATAACCTTGTATAGCTTTGGTTTTCCTTCTATGTACAATTGCAGGTCACGAAACCATGTTCATTGGATTCGCAAGGAGGTTATTAGGTGGTCTATGGTATTAGTTCGCTTTGTTTAACGTTGCTTTGCAGGTTTCAAGGTCGCAATAAGGATGAAGGAGAACCTGTGGAAAAATCCGCAGGTATGAGCGTAGTTGAATCCGCAGGTAATTCTACAAGGGAGGAGGAAGAAGATGACTACGTGGAAGCTTGGACCGGTTGAATCCACGCGTGTATCATTCCTGTTGGCCGTTCAGCATCTGTAGTCTCTCTCCTCACGCGTGGCGTTCCCCCACTTGTTGGTCAAACATTCAAGTCTCTCTCTTTCCACCTGATTTGTCACACGCATGCTGCAGGGCCCCATGTGGAATATTTGTTTGACTTTCTCCACTAACTATTATTTTTGTACTTATTAATTTCAGTTTATTTCCTTAACAGCAAATGCAGTTGGCTTGATTGGTAAAAGGGTGAAGCTATTGGCAAAAGAGTGGAGCTATGCTCACAAACCTCGGTTCGAACCATGTGTGAGACATTTTTATTTTTAATGAATTGCTCACTGATTCCATGCAGCGCCCCAGGCACGATTACGGCGCACCTTCAAATATCAACCCGAGGATCTTCCAAGGGTATGGATCTGACTTCTTTAAATTACTACCTTTTCTTCCTAAAATAATTAAATTTTGTTTTCTTTAAAAATAAGTTAATTAATTTAGATTTTAATTACTAATAATTTAATTAGTTAATTTTATGTTAAATAATTTAATCAGGATTAGTCGTTTAAAAATTAATTGGGTTTTAACCAATAATTAATTTAAAGTTTGTTATAGCCTTAACCTTTTTTATTCGCCTTTTCATTTTCCTTTCAATTTTATCTTGCTTTTATTTTCGCGCCCAATTCTTCCTCTATTATTGTAATTGCCCCAAAGCCTTGTAAATAGCTTAGGTTTTTTTCTATTTTGCCTTTATATTTGCCTACAGGTGTTTATTGTAATAGTTTAGGGTTTTATTTTTCTGCCTTTTATTTTCCGCCTTTTATTTTCTGCCCGCAGGTGTTTATTGTAATAGCGTTGGACCTTTTAATTATGCCTTTATACTGCGTGGTTAGTAATCCTAGGGAGTGCAAGCCTTGTTAAAATGAATTAGACCACTTGTTTACAAGATAAAAATATCTGAACTGAATCACATGATTGTGCCACACACACACCTTTAGGGTAACCCTTCTTGTTGCCTGTTGCCTGTTGCCTTAATTTGTGAAAATAGTCAAGTCCCTCGATTCCCAGAATACCTAAAGCAAGTGCTGCCTTAATTCATTGAAATCATCATGAGATTTTGTCCCTTGATGCTGCCTCGAAAATAAGATGATTGTCCCATTGCTAAGGTATCCTCGCCTGTTGCCTAAAAAAATTTTATGACTATTCTATTCCTCCCTAAAGACTACCTACCTCTACATGGTAGGGACAATTTTATGGCGAACGATACTTCTCGATGACCTTGAAATCCAATAAAAGGACTTCCTACCCTCTTATGGTATGGATAGCCCCTTTAAAACGAAATACTTAAAGAACAAGAAAGATCCACTCTTAGGGTAGGTGCTCTTAGTTGCTTACTCACTATTCAAATCAAGTACTTGTCACACCTCTTTACAAAAACTTTCAAAAATACTACGCTTATTTAAGAGCTAAAGTTCTTCTTCAAAATCTTTTCTTATTCACACACTACACTTCAAACATTTTGAAAATAAAAGTGAGCTAAGAAATTAAGAGCCCATGGATAGCCATGGATACAAAGGGTACTTACACCTTCCCTTTGTATAACTTACCCCCCGAACTCAAAATATTTCAAAGGTTTTTCCTGTTCTTTTTGCCTTTCCAATTGGATAAAATAAAAGTCGGTGGCTACTCTTGCACACCACAACATTTGTTTGCAAATTTTTTTTTAAAAGTCAATTCTCCCACCGTGTTACAACATGTCTCGACATGTTTCACGATATCTGAATCTATTACGCCGGGAATTAAATTGGTATCAGAGCAGGCATCCTGTTATATCTCTAGATGATATCCTGGGAAGATACTTTATGGTTCAGCAAGGAAGGTTGATGATGAGAAGATCTGTTGATCGGTGATGTGTACATGGTCCCTAGAAGTGGAGGATGAACTGTGTTAAGCATCAAGGGCATCGGTAAAATGTCATAAGGGTTTGATTAATTTCAAATTCAAGGTTGTTATGTCGGTATATGATGATAGGTACAAAGCTTTGCGCCTAGAAGATGATGAGGAATTGTTATGGAAATTCCATTGCATGGTATCTCTTTCAAACCTGGTTCTATTCAACATTAGGGTTTGATGTCCTCTGAAACTGCACTCATGACAAGGCATGAACAATGGTGGATTAGTCAAAAGAGCCAACGATACTTGAGTTATGGTCTCAAGTCCACTCATAAAGGCACCTTTGCATGGATGATAGGTTGCTTCTTCAAGAAAAATGGAGAAAGAATGAAACCATACAGGCTGGTCTTAACGGGAATTTGCATATCTCTTGACTCCTTTCAGGAAGTAACTCTGATTATTTGAAGCATAGCTGGAACATCTGAAATAGGGTTGCTCGAAGAATATCCAAAGTCACATGTTCAAATATATGGAAGGATCAGATGTTCCATGACATGTTGGAACATTACTTTAGTAAGTATGCAACTACTGGTTGAAGAACAAATGTTTTGGGTGCTAAACAAGATGTTGTGATTACTTTTGTTTGGAACCTGCTCCTAACCTAGAACAGGAGACATCTAATTTGTACATGTTGATCAGGACATGATCAATAGGCTCCATGCCTCTGTGTCAGTTTATTTTTTACCAACGTATGAAGGTGTACAATAGATGAGCTCTTGAAGAACTTATAAAGGCATCACCACTGAAGCTCTTATGTAGGAGAAGCTCATAATTGAAGGACTCTTTGGATCAAAGAAACCTGATGGGTGGAATATTCATCTCCGAAATCAAAGGATGTGGATTTTCCAGTGTCTTTGTGAAGAAAGTTCTTTAGGATGGATTCATTTATGTGGTGCTCTTGCATAGTGAATTGGTTGTAGTGCAAAGGATTTCATGGACGTTTATGCTTTGAAGAGGTAGACGTAGTCTAAATAGTCTACTCAAGAAGGTGCAGGATAATGGCATTCAAACATCTCATAGTAAGACAGAAGGTCTATACTTTGTGCATATGAGATATGGTCTCTGAAAGTAAGATCAACCATCACCGGTTGATTTTCTTTGATCCCCTGCAAGTATTGTAGGTTATTATGGATGTCCTCTCCAAAACCATAGCAAAGATTCTGAGAGTTAGAATAATGTCAGAACTGATGTTGAAAAATCATGTTTATCCCCTGCTTCTCAAGCTAAGGAAGGACATTTAAACTATGGATTGGATCAAGGGTCACTTAACTGACCAGACAAGGAAAGGCTGTTGAGGATATATGAAGAATCAACTCATGACAAGTGGTGAATAATAGTATCATTTGTCATCTTATAGTTTAGAGACAGTTATATCAGCTTACTGTATCTCTAAGAGAAGAAAAATAACTCATCTGCCTGTTGTATAAAGATGAGGATGTATTTGATGAACAACCATGACCTAGCCAGGGTACAAATCTAAAGTGTGTCCAAGTCTACTTTCTTATTCTTGTTATCAGGAAATGATTGATAGGATATTTCTCTCATACTGCAGTAGTGAGATGTTTACTTCTTGAAGGATTTGAGCACAATGAGTCCTTAAGGGAGTGATTTAAGAACCTGGGAGGGGTTGTTGAAAGAAATGTCCCAAATGATGTTGTAATAGTTTAAGGAAAGTGACATCATTGCTGATAATAGTTTAAGGAAAAGACTTGGGACCAAGAACCTTACTATTCAAACACCATGTTCAGAAGTTAGAGTTCTATATATGGTTTTGAGTGAGAATATTCTTCAAGTAGTAATATGCTCGGACAAGGCATATCTACCGTGTTGAAGACGTCATTAGTGTCAGCAAATAATAATGATTTTAAAGAACTGAAGGTTGTTTTGATCAATTCATCAGGTCAAAACTATATTGCACGATACCTTGGTCACCCAAAAGAGCTAGGTTTATCGGTTGAATTATAGAGGAAAGTTCTTGAGTTGTGACTAGTTCAAGGTGGTACCTTGAGACTTGAAATTGTCCAGTCTGTAGCTGTCTCCAATGAAGCTATCTGTTCAAGTATTTCAGGTCAGCCTGAACCTTGATGATACTTGATAGAGGGAGCCAGTGGAACAATTGAAGTGGCTAAACCTTACCAGAAAGAGAAAGGCGTTCAATCCTCCCCAAGAAGGTGTCAGACTCAAATTTCAAGAAGTAACACTCCAAGCGTAATAAAAGCATTCAAAGTGAGTTTTGGACGGTGCACATCGTTTTTTGGCATTCTCTCCTCGAATAACGCCATCTTTGACCGAAAATTGTCACATTCAAGGATTTTCTATCTCGCAAGTAGAGAACCAACTATTTAAAATGAATTATCAGGTTTATGTTACTCATTGTGCATGACTCTGATATTGTTTTTATACATATGGTTCTTTCGGATTTGGGGTAGCAATACATGGATCTAGTGTTATGAAAGCTTCATGTGTAAATTTTTGGCCAAAAAGGGGGAGAAAAGGTTTGGTAGTTTGGTACTCAGAAGTTCAGTCAGAAGACTACAGTGATCAAACATAATTCAAGCATTTGGAATTGGAGGCTTAGTCGAATCTGAGATTTAGTTTTGTAACCTGTGATCCGAGTTATGAACACAGTTGTGATATGTGTTCTGAGTTACCCTGGGCAACATGAGGATACTACGTAAGTTTCCTCTTATGCTCTAGATCGACTAGGGGTTGCTGATCAAAGAAGGCTTAGCAGATCCTCTTATGCCAGCATTGGTCTTCTATGGGAAGAAATGATTCCTTGGTTGAGGGGGAGTAAAATTCATCTGCAAGGAAGAAATCAATATGAAGACGGTAGTCTTGATCTCTGAATGAAAGATGCTGAACAAGATGTCCGGACATCTTAATTAAAGACTGCTTTCACTCAATTGCTGAGATCTACTGCTCTAGTAGAGAGGTTATTTTTCCCGGAGATGTTTTACCTGTTTTTTTAGTGTTTATGTGTAATCTATACTTTATTTGTTTTATCAAAAAATTTGCCATCGGGGGAGATTGTTAGTTATCCGATTTTAGAGTTGGCTTAATTTTTGTAAAACAAATAAAAGATCTTGTATGTATAAATATATAAGAAGAACAGGTACAACAAAGAGTCCCACTAGAATGATAGAACATGTTATATTGGAGCAATTCAACATCTGGAATAACATGTCACATGGGATGTTACGACATCATGCCAAGCTGAAGTGAAGAATTAAATCTATGTGATTTAATTATAACAGAAGATTGTAGAATATTCAGGGATATTGTGCAAATCAAATGAAGGTGTGATATATGATAGGTCTGAAGAATCAATATGAAGATTTGAAGAATCATTCAGGTGAATCAAATCAGAATATTGAACATTTTATAGTTTCTAATTATAGAGATATTCTTGGAAGCAAACAAATTGAAGACCTTGATTGTAGCAGAAGTTACTACAATATTGTAATAGAAAATCAACGGTGGTTGAAGGCCCAAGTCCAGATGGGAATAGGTTATAAATAGAAGCATTGTAACTTAGAAAAAGGAAGACAACCACCAAGCATAAAGATGTAGTCACGAGGGTTTGTCAAGGTAAACCTCTCGGTCTGTGGGAAGGTTACCTATATGATCCTCGAAGCCTGTAGGCAAGAGGAGTATTGTTCTTGGAGTAAGTTTTGAAGTAACTCCAGGTCCGTGGTCATAGTCAAGGTTCTTGACTAGGGATTTTCATGGAAGTGTGTGTTCCAAACTTGTAGATATTCGGGATTTGAAGGAGATGGATATTAGGCCATTGCTACAACTCCTGGAACTAGAGAATTGTACAACATCATTGCGATGATTGGAAGTGATATGGGGATTAAATCATATCTAGGGAGGACCTACGTAGAAGGGTCATTGGGTAGGGATTAAGTGAGGGTTTGTTTGGGACTAGTTAACTCTGAATTAATACTGCTGATAGTGGACTTCATTCCTGGCTTGGTTTGCCCTCGGAGTAGGTGTGATTTCACCGAACTGGGAAAACAATTTCTGGTTTCTTTTATCTTTCAGTTTGACACAATTCTGTACATATTCTTTGCTGATTGTTCTTAATAGATCACATGTCTCGACATATTTCACGACATCTGAATCTGTAACGCTAGAATTTCATATTATTACTCCACTTATGTGATTCAAGTCAGAAGAATGAAAGAAATATGTTTTATCTATGTTTTAAATTATAAGCCTTTAAAGAATAATGAACTATTTATTATTATTTTAATTTTGTACTTAAATATATAATAATTTTGTACTTAAATTTTGTACTTAAAATCTTTTATAGTTAAACTAATTAATGTTGTTTGACTATATAATTAATTTTTATTATTATAAAATAAAAATAACCAACAAATTTATAAAATATGCTTGAAGGCCATGCTCCAGGAATTAGAAAAGCGACGAAGATGCTTGAAGTCCACTTGGGATGTTCACATGCATCATCGAGAAATAATAATGATAACGATGTCATAAACACCAACAAAATGATGATGAGTGCTTCTTCAACTTCTAATTATCCCGACCTCGGTGTAGGTTCATCATCAAACTCAAAAGGGTCTTCATATCAACCTATTAATTTTTATGTTGCTCATGGCACTGATGTTAGGGTTGAGAGCAAGAACGAAGGGAAGAGGAAGAAGAAAAATGAAACTATTGGCGATGGAAGAATCCACAGTTTACCATTCATGAAATATGGACCATACATGTGTCCAAAATGCTACAAATAATTTATACGTCACAAACATTTGCTAATCATGTTGCGTCAAGTCATTATAAGTTTGAAAGTGAAGCTGAGCAATAGAAGAGATACATGTCAAGGATGCGAAAGAGATCAGACTTGGATGTTCAAAAGCTCAATGATGGAAATATTACATTAGTTTCTAATGCCTCATTTGTGAATCGCTCACATGTTTCATTTATCATTGATTTTGACAAGGGCCAAGTTACTCCAATTCCTCCTCTATGTGGAGCCAAAAGATAGTTAATATCTTTTTTGCATGCTCAATTTTCAATTTAAACTTCTTTGCTTTATCTAGTCTAAATAATTTCTCTATATTTCCTTGTATTTCTAATGTTCAATCTTTAAGTCGATTTTAACTTTAACCTTCTATTTAATTAATATTTAAATAGTCTTTTTTTGTACGAATTAAAGAGTAGAAAGCTTAAATAATATTTTTTGGAAACAATTGGTATTGATTGAAACCGAAATAGTATATACAAGGAGATCGCAAAAGGGATCCAGCCCTAAATCATAGCAACAAAATTCCTATGAACATTCTAACTCATAAGTAAAGAAATTGTGTAAGTTCTTAACTTATGATTGGTCCAACCTCTATATATTATGCTTTCTATGATTCCTTTGACCATGGTGGTATTGTTTGTACTCTTCCCAAAAATGGTTTCATTTATGTGTTTCCAGCACACTGTTTACAGTGATTTCTAGTAGATAACCGCTATTCTTCCAAATTATTAAATGTATTTTGGTAACTTGCAGGATCGACTAGATTGATCCTAAGGACATGTGTCTAAAAGTTTCTAAGTTAATGACTAAGTTCATATTTTAAAGAGTATTTCAAATGTGTAATTAATGTAAAGGCAATACAGTATGAAAAGATGAAAATTTAAATAAGAGGTTTAAAGGACTTCGATGATAAATGTAAAGAACATGACTCGAAAAAGAAATGTATGTAGATGACTTGAATTTGTAAAACTGAGAATAATGTATAAAATACAAGTGGTGTTACACGTACATTCTCAATGAACACTCTTTCTCTTTCACTTGGTACTTGAGCGATTTTTGAATAATTTGTACAAAATGAACACCACTGAACCCTACCACTAAGATCCCTATTTATACTAATTAGACCCTAACGGTCTTACTCTAATAAAATTCCACGTTTCCCTTTTTCATGCGATTCGATTCTCTGATTCTTCCACATGTCTTTCTAACCAAATGATTCACTTTGAAATTCAAAACATTCCCGCTCGAAGTTCTGAAGTGCGAAACAACTTGACTTTGTCGACACGTATCTTCAAAAATACTTTGAAATATCCCAAGTCCTTCTTTTCTTCGACTTCAAATATATTCCAACTCGGGTTTTACTTCGACTTAGAGAAAATCTTTGACATAAAGAATCTTAAAATAGCCTCATAAAGCTATTCTTTCTTCGAAGCATAAAACTTTCTTTAGAACATCTCGTCTATACTTGTCAAAATCTTCAGCTAACACACACAAAAAGCGTTTCCACAAATGCCATTTTAAGATGTTTTGCTTTCATATTCTCACCTCTGGTTCCTTGCAACATCCAGGTGACTTCTTTCTTCCAATCTTCAGGGGTATGCCTATTATGCATCCAAGTGAGTATCTCTTGCGAAATAGGTTGGATGCCTGCACCAAAGAAACTATAAATGATCTTGGGTTTCCACATTATCACATAAGCTACATTTTTCCTCATTAAGCAGGCCCAAGCGTGCCAGTCTGCACTTCGTGGGGAGTCTCTCGTGGCATACCATCCAAAGGGTAAGATGCTCAAGGTCTAGCCATGTTTGCCCAAATTGTTTTCCTCCACTCCAGTCTTGGACGATCCCCTTTAGTTCATCATACAGTTTTCAAGTGTTGAAAGAATTATTGGTCTGGAAGGATATTCAAGCTTGTAAACCTCAATCCTCATGCCCGAGTCTCAAATAAATTTTCTCTAGCCACACTTTTAACCATGATAAAATACTAGACCATATATTTTAGCTAATTGGATACACTGTTATCATCATCCCTAATATTTACAACATCACAAACATTTTATCTTAAAAAGTTTCCACATTTCACTGTGTACGTTATGACAATGATGATATACTTATATATGAATAAGATGAAAATAATAAATGCTTATTAGAATGATATAGTTATCTATAACAGAAATTAAAGCTATTTGTAGAAGCTTTTTTGGTAGTGGTTAAGATGAGATAAATAGGAAAGCTACTATATGGCATGAGACAAGATATGTAACACCAAGATAGAAGTGTGCCTAAATATTACATAATCATAGGAATAAAATCGAACAACAATATGCAAATTGTTTGGAACTAGAAAGCTAAAGTTGATTATCTTTGGTGAACTGGAATAATGTATACAATCTTAAGACACAAGATGTAATAACATGGCAAGCTACTCAACGGTGCTTGTGGATGTCAAACAATATTCTGAAATGCAAAATAGAACAGACCCAATATTTGGAAGAAGTACTACTAACATGATAATACCAAATTGATGCGCTGTATAATGACTTGAGAGGAGAGAAAGAACGAGTTGAATAAAAGAAATTGTTCTTCAACAATTATGCTCGACCACATGCGACATTTATTATGTGTCTAGCGCACACGGGATGGATCACGATAAAAGAAAGGTTAGCTATGTTTGGGATAATAACTAATGGTATTTTGTGTTATTGTGATCATCTCGAATCTTAGGAACACCTTTTTTAGTGAAACATAACACGCAAACGATGGACAAAAATCTTGGCCTAGTTAGGATATAGCAGAAATCCTACAGGTTAAAGCACTGAAAAGCGAATGTGAATCGAAGAGACAATGAGAAAAGAAGGTTGGAATAGACAAATGCTGAAAATTATTATAGCAGAACCCATTTATGGAGTATGGCGGGAAAGGAATACGGTATTGTTTTTTCATCTATGCGGATATCCTCGTTTAAAAGATATCAAAATATATAACATAGTTATAAGAAGTGAAGGTGGAGAAAAACACAAGAAAGGGGGGGGTTTGAATTGTGTTTTTCAATATTTATTTCCCTTTCTATAAATCTTTTCCTTCTTCTAATATCTCATCCTTTTGGATATGCATTAGATAATATTGCGGAAGCATAACATTGCATAACCAATGAGATATACATTCATTTTGTTTCTTATGTTCCTCAGAACTTCTGACTTTGCTAAACACCACTCAGAATAAGGACTGCATGGAAATTCTGGTTAAATGAAGGTTCAGAAAGTAAAAGACACATTCATTTTTATCCTGGTTCACCTTCTCAACAAGGCTACCTCCACTCCACCCTCCTCAGGTGATTTCACCTCTTTCCATAGAGGACTTAGTTCACTATAATCAACTTTGATCACAACTGCACAAGCAGCCTACTTGTGACTAACCATCTGCACAAGCTACCAGCAAGTGACTAACTTCCTGCATAAGCTACCCGCGAGTGACTACCCCTAGATGATGAATCGTTCAGTGATCTCAGAAGATATAATGTTCATCAACCTAGAAACTCCAGCACATGCTACCCGCAAGTGACTAACCCCATACAATGAACCGTTCAGTGATCTCAGCAAGATATAACGTTCATTGACCTAGACACCTCCAATAGTCTAACTCCACCTCATGGACATCTCAAGTATCCGAATAAGAAGGATACTCAAGGAACACCAATTCAAACTAGAATTGTTCTTCTGGAGATTACAAGTGTGCTTCTAATCAAGCAGATTTTCTCCTATTCTAAGTGCATATTGTTTATGACACACTGACTAGAAGTCACTTCTGGTGCATAAACAATCTATCAGAAGTTTCTTAAGGAATAACATAATACGAGCAACAACTCTTGTCTTCAACTTCTGGATGAGATCTTCTTCTTTTGAAAGCAAATTAAGAGCAATAACTCTTGTTTCAAATTTCTTCTTTAACTTGGTCTTCTCTTTCTTTAGTAAGGAGATTAGAGCTTCAACTCTTGAATGTAATTCCTTCTTGTAAGACCATCTTCCTTCCTTCTTAATAAGCAGATGTGGAGCAACAACTCTTCATGTTGATTGCTTCTAGTGCATTGATCTTCATTTTCTTCTTCAATACTGATCGTGGAGCTTGTTACAGCTAGAAACACATTAATGAGCTTAAGTATACATGAAACATTATAGAGCAACAACTCAGTGTATTCAGTTTCTTTAGTCATTCAATGTGAAGATTATTTGGACCGATCATGTATTTGTGGATCTCTCTCAGATATACTTTAAACTCTCATTACTCCATTGAAGCATACTGCATAATATGCAGACTTTTCTATTTCTCACTTAAGATTTTCTTCTCATAGGCTTATGTTGTGTATGTCAACACTTTGGTTTTTATTATCACACACTTTGTGTATGTTGTCTCTTATGTTGCAGTTATCTTTCTTACGCTCTCATGCTTGCACACCCTTTTTGCACTTTCAAGGTTCTGCTCTTTATATAGAATTCTGGTATATTACCGTTAGAACATAACCGTTGAACCATATTTGAACATAGCATTTAATGCTTGGTATAGACTGAATTAGGAAATACCTATTTCCAAGGCGAATCTTATCATTGGTGTTGGTGACGTGTCTTCTTCAATTTTCTTCTTCCAAGATGGTTACTATTGGTGGCGTTATTGGTGGCGTGTCTTCTTTCACTCTTCCAAGATATAGACCAAAATAGGTGTCATAATTTTGTCTTTACTTTGAGTACCGTGATTTCTTGCATGTGACTTAATTGGAGCAATTTACGATGTTCTTAAAAGTTTCTGATCACTAGGTCAGAACATCTTTTGTTGGCATTGCTTGTGAACGTTGATGTTGCTTGTTCTTCTGAGGAAGCTTATTTTTCTTTGTAATATCGAGCTATTGTTTCTTTGATGACTTCTGATCTTCTGACTCTAATTGTTGAATTTGTTTTCAATCAGAACATCTGATTATTTAATGATGTTTCATTTCTGATATTTTTGATCCTTTTGCATTCTTCAGGTTTTAAGTCAGTTTCTGATACAATCAATTTGCACACTCAATGAACTCATTAGTAATAAAATTGTTACTAACAAAATATATGCTTGTTATCATCAAAACCAGATTCTAAACATAGACCTCAATCTTGTTCTAACAAGATGTACTATGCATAAGGCACTCAATACACATCTAAATGTAAGAAACTTATGCATATAACAACTTAGTTAATATTAGTAGATGTATTAGTGAGATTGATCCTTTGAATATTCTCATGGATACTCTTAAATCGGATATACTTAATGCTTTTGGAAATGAACGTAATTTTGATTAGAAAAAAATTGCTTATTTGTACCAAGGTCAAAAAACACAAAGATCGACGGTTTATAATCTCCAAACGAGACTATATATAATTCCTTTTTATTTCTATCTCTCCCATATATTTTACTTTTACTCCACGTTAATGCAATGTTTGGTTTTGTTGGAAAATGAGTCTTACAATATTATTCTTGAAAATAAAAAATTGTAATAGTAATAAATGAAATGATCAAACTAATAATATATAATTACCCCACTTATGTGATTCAAGTCATAAGAATGAAAGAAATATGTTTTTTTTTCTCTATTTCAAATAATAAGCCTTTTAAGAATAATGAACAAGTTATTATTATTTTAAATTTTTACTTGTTATGAATAAAGATTAAAGTGGATGTCCATCCTTATTCTTCTTTTTCATCTTCCTATTCCCCATTAATAAATGTGACTTTCCATCTCACTTGGATCCTATAAATAAGACCCACATTGTGATGTAAATGATATTTTTGGAAGAAGATAATACAATTTAGTTGCTCCATTCTTTTCCTATCTTTGATCTCTCTATTATTTTAGTTAATTTTATAACACGTTATCAGCACGAAGTTCTACCAAACTTGGAGAATTTTTTTTTTGAAGCCCTAACTGTTAGAGGTAATATTAATTTATTAATTTATTATTTTTCTTTCTCATTATCCGTGTTGAATTTTGATATTATATCCTATTAAATTATTAATAATATCTGAAGGATTACAAAACAACGTGTTTGGTATATATATATAGTTCCTGAAGAACTTAACAAATATCCATTAAAGATAGTATTAAGTTTGTTATATAGTTCCTAAAGAACTTATCAAACATTCCTGAAGGATTATAAATATTATTATTTTTATTAGTAAGAGATTTGTGATTGAGTTCCTGAAGAACTACAAAATGTGATTGAGTTCCATAAGAACTATAAAAAAATTGTGATTGTGGTTGAGTTCTTGAAGAACTACACAAAAAAAAAAAACTCTTTTAAACTAATGTTAAGATATCTCAGGAGGATTGCTTAAAGAATTATTTTTCTTAATCAATGTGAGTATTTGTGACTTGACTTTGAAGGGATTTTTTTGACTCAGGGGCGGATCCAGACATTATTTATTGGTGGGGCTAAACAAGTAAGAAACTACAAACTAACTCATATTAAAAATAAAAAAAATAATATTGTTTAATGCAATACATTACAATGAAAATCGTTTACCATCCATTTCTTAAAAATGAGCTAAAATAACATCATTGTTAATTGTTCCAAGAACATCTATTTCTATAAAAGTTACAAGACTCATTTAACCACTGATCACTCATTTTGTTACATAACTAACTCTTCACAAACTTCATAGCTGAAAAAATGAGGAGAAATTAAAATACTCACTTTACCTTAGATTTTCACCGATATATAGATGTATCCAAGCCAAATAGAAAAAGTTGAAGAAAAAATGAGAGATTAACAATGAGAAGGAGAATGAATTAGTGAAGTTTGAGAGGGGGAGTGAAATGGGTTAGTGTCTTTTAGTGATTATTATTAGGGGTGTGCATGGTTGGTTATTTTTAGAAACCAAACCATAACCATTTTCAAACCATTTAAATAGTTTGGATTTAAAACCATAACCACATTTCAATCAAAACTAATTATAAAACCGATTGTAAATTTGGTTATGATTATATAACCAATTTTTAAAATAAAAAAAATTAAAACTATTTTTTAAAAATTAAAAAATTTATAATTAAATCAAAATATTTGGATTAATTTTAAATTTTTGAATAATAATTGGATTATAACTAAATTAAAAACTAATTTAACCGGTTAATAACCATTTTATAACTTATGTATAAATAGCTATTATATATATATATATATATATATATATATATATATATATATATATATATATATATATATATATATATATATATCCACACATGTATAACAGGTAGTAAGCTCATGATGT